>NC_091155.1:26808490-26815990 GCF_040958095.1 Procambarus clarkii
TGATAATCTTACTCAAATCGTTTCTTAATTGAAAAATGGATCCAATTTGTACAAACCATTACTAATGTTTATATTATAAGACTTGGTAGTTTGTACTAAAGCAGGTTCAATAATGTTTCTGTTGAAAATGATTTTACAATAAGTTACTAAAGAAAACCTTTCCCAATCAATTTGGTGAGAATTTTCTGACAAATAAATAGAACATTAGATAATTGGCCAATTTTTGCATAATTTTTATGCTGCAAAAATCGAAATTTCAAATATTCGGATGTATGAGTTATATAAAATGTATTGCAATCTTTACAAAGTATTTTGTAAATACAGTTACCTCTACAAGGGCTGTCTCTAATTATTTTCCAACTGTAAGGGCTATCTCTAATAATTTTCCAACTGTAAGGGCTATCTCTAATAATTTTTCAACTGTATTTTCAAAATAAAACAACACATATACATCAAAAAGTTTCAAGGCCTTGACAATATTTTCGAACTCTTAAAAATATGGTAAGAATAACACTTAAGATATGGTAACACATAAAATTGGTAAGCTTGAGAACACTAAAATGAATATTCTTACTCTTCATCTAAGAATTATGCGCTAACAACCCGAAGAGGTCATATATACATATAGGAACAAAATTGATTGTTTCACATTGGATCTATGCCCTGAGTAATAATGAACATAAGATAAAGTATTCGTAGGCTTTCCATAAACACTCAACTTGAGTGAAAAATCTTCCCTATGATGCACATACATAAAGTTCATAATCTTTTAAACGTTTACCTGAAGAGACACCCGGCTGTGTCCGGGTGTCTCTTGCCCCCTCTTCTCTCCGACATTCTCTACATTTTTCCATTTTTCCCCCAACATCGCCTCTCACCCTTCTCTTTCCCTTTCCACCCTCTCCGCCAGCTTGAAAACTCTACAGAAAATAAATCTCCGATTTCAGACGATGAAAATCCCAGCCGTTGCTATAGCAGCCGAAATTTCTTAAAAGGTTGGCGCTGGGACCAACCAGCGCCAGCCAACTTGGGTAAGGCGAGCCTGAAATGTCTGACCTACTCTGAACAGACATCTTATAAATATAGATGCAGTTTTCAACGACGAGAAACCGTTTTCAGAGATGAACATAGCCTATCCTAGACTCGCCTATTCTAGCCTAATCTATGTTATACTAGTGCAGACGAGGAGTCACAATAACGTAGCTGAAATATGTTGAACAAACCACACACTAGAAAGTGAAGAGACGACGACGTTTCGGTCCGTCCTGGACCATTCTCAAGTCAATTGTGGCGACGTTATACTAGCCTAACCTATCTTATACTAGCCTAACCTACTTTAAATTATACTAGTCTAACCTATCCCCCTTTAACCCATATTAGAAGAGCCTAACCTATAGTTGAATAACATAATCTATCCTAGAATAACCTAAGCCTTCGTCGTCTAAACCATGTGAGGGTGAGACACTGATAGCGGGAACAGCCCCTCAAGTGCTAACAAGGCAGCCAAACAGAAACAACAACCTTGACGAAGTAGCTCACAGTCAACAGCGAATTAGCATCCTATACCACTGATCAAAGCTCTTCCTCTGAAGGAACCCTACCGAGTCTTCTCAATAGTATTACCAAAATAATGAATTCCGAGCGAGACCCGCAGTGACCCCAAAGTGAACCCCATAACGTCGAAAAAAAGCCACAGTGCCTACCAAAGGAGAACCTTGAGGTACTCTCAAGGTACGAGGGGGAGGGCGGTTATATGGCCCACTGCATTGAGAATTCCGCAGTGATCCGAAGAATAAAACCCGCAAAGAAAATAAACAAAGGCAAAAGACCCTGATCTTTTCAAAGCATAGCTTTCCTTAAAAGTCAACCACAACCCCTATCCACCAGAACTTCAAACCCGACAGCTCCCATCGTCACAAAACGGACCATTCCCCCCCCCCCCATACCCCAGATCCTTACGTCATGATGAGTGGTTCTATGTTGCTAATGTGATCACAATCATGGTTAAAATCGGTGCTACTTCCGCTACTGCTCAGCATGGCATTTCATTTTTCGCCGCCGCCACACGGCCCTTCGTGGCCGCCAAAGCGACCCCTGCCCACGCCGCCCCCCAGTCCTCCGCCACCCGAACCGACCTCCCCCACGTGAACGGCGAGTGCTCGTATCGCGATGGACGAGCGAGATGGCTAGTCTATGGCAGCTGGGGATGTGGAGGGGAATGAGTAAGAGAGAGAGAGAGAGAGGAAGGGCCTTACCTGTGATAACCAGGAAGTGGGACTTATAATCCTAGTGAGCAGGGAGAGGGAGAGACTGTCGCGGTCTACTAGGGTTTTCACCCAATATATCTACGTGTGACAACTGTAAAGTTTCTCTCCGCAACACTGGTCAATCTCCTACTTTTCGCAGCCACAGAGGACGCAACAACAATCGACACACTCGTAGTAAAAAGTAGATATATGGAAACAAGCAAGCCGGCTGCCGCTCACTAGAGTCCTGATATTCTCACTCCACTGGGCTGACACCGTCCGCGCCTTTGGTCCATCATGTCATGCGCTCAGCCAATCACAGTGCCAGAAACGGCGGCGGGAATTTGAACAGACCAATCAAAAGAGAATCCTCACGTAACGCTGTTCAGTGTACTGAAGCATCCTCATTTTACTCTTGATTCTGATTTTTTTTTAACTTTAAGGAGTTATTATTGTCTGTACAACTGCGTGAAGAGCACAGCAGAGACGTATTTCATTACATTCATCAATGAAAAATAAACTGCAAGCATAATAATTGCATTTATCAAGTGTACACATCTTTCCAAGAGTTGGCTGTAACACACAATCTAAGAGGAACCCCAAGAGATTGGTTATCGAAGTCGTGGAAGATCAGGTTATTAGAATGCTGCCTATTACTACCATCTGTGCAAAACGAACATGCTGGATTCATAGTCTTGAGGCGGCTCGACCTCACCTTAGAACGCCTCCGATCCCACAATCAACGTGGCTACCTCACATTCAATCCCTCGCGATTTTACCCAGCAACAATCTAACTATAAGTGCAATCACGATGTAAATTTGTTTCCGATATTCAAAAGCATCTCGAGTAAATACCCAGACGATCTTTCATGATCAAAACCCCGAGATTGTTGCCAACACCTCGGCTCAGGATACGAACGGGGCTTCCCATTGATCTGTGCCTACAGCGCAACTCCCTGCTCTACTGTATTTTGGATCATTTTCCACAAGTTTTCGACTTTTCTTTTTAGCCACACTTCAGTTGGGGAGCAGCGGGTGCCACAAGAGAACGGGTTATTTTTAGCTTGCCCATATAATGAGGACGGCATATAGCGAAGACAAGAGGCAGGGCAGTGGGTGATAGAGGCTACCCAAGCAGGCGATAGTGGCTAGGTGGGCGGGCGGCCACGCACCGGACACACATACACACACATGCAGCGCACATACTGGTCCTCCCCCATAACTGCATTTCGTATCATATTCGAGCTCTCAAGACTATATAACTATACCAATAATAATTACGTGTTCCTTTAAACGATGAGCGAGAGGCGAGCGTGCCCTCCCGCTTTCCCGACCAGCCTTACCGAGGTGCACTTCCGACGACAGAGTAAAGTTTGTGGTAGCTATTACTGGAGGCTCGCCTTGTGGCATTAAATATTCAGTTTAAAGGCGACATGATGGCAGCACCCTACTCGCCCCGTCACAAGAGACGAAGGACTCCACCCTGGCCTAGTGTTCGGGAAGGCTAGGCTTACTTTTATATGTAACAATCGTTGTACAAGAAGTAAGAGAAAATGATTTCCGACCACTTGGCGATTATTTGTAGGTAATATGTTGTAATATTCCTCATGTTATAAGTAATAAAGTCCTCTCCAACGGATAAAGTTTTCTTTTATTTATGCAGACATTTATTGTATGTTTTGCAAATTACACGATACACACACACATGCGCTCCACAATGCCAGTGTCACACTCAGTGCCACAACAAGTCACACTCTGTGTCACAACCCTTGTCACAGCCAGTGTCAACAACACCAGCGTCAACATCATATCACGATGCTAAAAAAAATATATTTATTTCATACCCATTATCTTTTCTTGAACACAAATTAAAAGAATTGAATTAAATGTGGACAAATGCTGAAAACAGCGACAGATAAATGTCTCACCAACAGTCCTCAACAGCGCCACCTGGGTCGATCTGAAGGCTGTTTACAAAGAAACTAATAAATCTCGTTCCTTGAGCAATTCTGTAGCTGCCACGGTATGGTTATTACCTCTGTCTACTAACACGTGGCCTCCCTGTGCCCTGTAGACCTGCACACAGCCTACTGCACGAACCCAAGTCATCCTCCTAACCCAGCCAATCGTTACATAGACGACGTGAATTTTTGTGATCCGCCACTTTTCACATGCACGATGAATTTGGTACGTTGGTTACCATAGAGTACCATAATTATGTTTAAGGTGAAAGGACGGGGTGCTTAAAGAGCCAATCACGTGAGCCTCTGGTAACCTATAATCACTGATCCGACCAGCCACCAGTAAGTATATAACTCTTCGCAAACTTAATCTGAATATTGTTGAAGCAAATCAAATATATTGGTAAAAATAATTAAGTATCCCATTAAGGACTGGGATGGTGTTGGCAATATTCCAGTTGTGAACATTTTAAGCCCAAATTGCGAAATCAGCAATTAATAGCTATATTTTGCAGATGTTCAAGCTTCCAAGTCATGTTTAAGTTTGGGAAGCGGAGTTAATACCAATGGTTCTGAAAACAAATATTAATATGCGATGATAACAGTTGGTAACCCAGTCATGAGCCTGTTATCTTCGTCGCTACTGCCCAGAGCGTCCTCAGCCACACCCAATTAGTTTAATGCAACTCTTCTGTAACTGGGATATATATATATATATATATATATATATATATATATATATATATATATATATATATATATATATATATATATATATATATATATATATATATACTGAGAGGTGTACCCAGCTTCTCGGTGTATATACACAGAGTTTATTTTGGTCCTGGACTATGTTCACCAATATATTAGACTTACTTTTTGGTCAGTAAGCTGGTGTGGTGGACTTAATAACCCTTCCTGGATAACAGGCCTTAAGCTCCATACCATACACATATGATGAGTGTGATTGTATTTACTGTTTTTCTACAGGAAATGAACTCCAGCCTTGGACCTCGAGACTCTTAGCTATAGGTCATGTGGAGCAACGATTCACGAATCTCTTTGTGTCATATTTATTCTTGAAGCTGTAAATAGATCTCGCTTCCATTACCTCTTTCAAACTCAGTTTATTATTTCTCGCGTACGGAAGCAATGCTTCCAAACGCTCCTACTCATATGTGTTTTCACATATAGTCTCTCGTCACATTTTCACCATATCAAATAATACAGGAGCAGTCTACATCCTCTTGTCAATAGTAGGCTCACAGATATCCCTTCCGACACCTCATCTTAACCCTTACCCCTAGTAGTTGTCCCTGGAACAAAACTAGCTAATAGATAAAAATATATAAGGATCGATGCCCAGTGTTCGAACCCAGCCGAAAAATATCTCATGAGGCTAGCGTGGTACCACAGCGCCTCAGGAACCAAGTCTTTATACATGAGTATTTTGTACATGGTGATTTTATCCCCCTTTTTTTTATCTTTTTCAGTGATGTAAGTTTCAGTTCCCTTAAGCTATTCTCACTTCCCAGTTCTCTTATGATACTAGTGTTGTGGATAATCTTTGGTGTAGCGATACTGTATGTACATGTTTTATGAGGTGAATATTACATGCTCTTGGCACGCACTCTAGTACACACTACACATTGCATTGGTGCTAAGTGTGTGTGTGTGTGTGTGTGTGTGTGTGTGTGTGTGTGTGTGTGTGTGTGTGTGTGTGTGTGTTAACAAATTAGGGTCAAAGGTCAACATTCGACGAAACAAAAATAAGCTAAATAAAATCAGAAAACAAATAGAATGAAGTAATAAAGCGAAAGGTGTTAACTCACACACGCGTTCATGTCCGTACTTGAAATTAAGTTAAAAACCCTTCATTTGCATTTATTTAACAGGCAACAAGTACTAATGATGGTGGTGGTGGCTCTGGTGGTAATTATGGTGGTGGTAATTATGATAGTGGTAGCTGTGGCAGTAGCTATGTTGGTGGTGGCTGTGGTGGTGGTTGTAGTGGTGATTGTAGTGGCGGCAGCAGAGATGATGGTTGTAGCGGTAATGCGGTTGTAGTAGTGATTGTTAAGGTGGGTGTAGTAGAAGAGTTGGTTCAGGCAATGAAGGTGGTATGTTTAGTAGCAGTAGAGGTAGTAAGGGCACAATTTAGACCCCACAGCGACTGACAGCTGGGTGGACAGCCCTTCGGATTCGTAGTCCTGAGGTTCTGGGTTCGATCCCCGGTGGAGGCGGAGACAAATGGGCAAAATGTTTCTTTCACCCTGATGCCCCTGTTACTTAGCAGTAAATAGGTACCCGATAGTTTGATAGCTGTTACGGGCTGCTTCCTGGGGAGTGTGTAACAAAAAGGAGGCCTGGTCGAGGACCGGGCCGCAGGGGACGCTAGCCCAGAAATCATCTCACGACGTCATTAACCAATAACCAACAAGCTATCTATACTGCGTGCCAAGGAATTGAAGCAAGGAAGGACCAGGAATATCAGCACCTTAACCACTTTCCTTAGTTTAATAAAATATTTACGCGATCCAATCCGATCTGCACTACCCAGGGAAAAATTCTAATTAACTTGACATACAAAACGTAATATCCAATTTTAGCATGTCGGGCACAACATTAAACTATGTTTGGATAAAATTTACTCATTAATTAACCGAGCACAAAGCAACTGATTACAAGTTAAATAATCTATATAATAATTCCCTTGCGTTGTGATATTTGGGATTGGATTCATAGTCGAATGGCGGGACCCAAAAATAAAAGTTTGGGGTTATTCCGTGTCAATCCCAAACACAACTCCACGCTCGCCTAAGCTACAATCAAGCCGCTTTCTCGCCCGACTGGGTAACAATTAAGCTGCTTTCCTGCCCGATTGAGTTACAGTCAATCTGCTTCCCGACCGATTGAGCTACAGTAAGCCGCCTTCCCCGACCGACTTGGCAACAATCTAACCGCCTCTCCACTAGGCTACGACCCAACCGTCCCCTCCCAACTATACTACAATGTAACACCCCCCCCCCCCTTCCCCTAGCCAGGCTACGATCAAACCGACTCTATCCCTCCGCAACTAGGCTATGATCTAGCCTTCGCAAAATCTCGTCAAATGGGTGTAAGCCGAGGCCCAGCAGCAGCTCCCACCCCACCCACCCCCCATCTCCTAGATCCGCCCCATAATACTGGTTCTTATTAAAGCGTGGCGGCTGAAAGGCTCCTCCACCCCAGCAGCGGCGGGTCTGGCAACCCTGCTTTGGACCATGACTGCCAACCCGCCAATATTATCA
>NC_091155.1:26820990-26875990 GCF_040958095.1 Procambarus clarkii
CGACTAGAAACAATACCCCATAACGCAGACTCCATACTCCATTCAGAACTTGTAATCTTGACAGAGCCTAAAAGGTTCGGAAACTTGTTCCCTATTCGACATCAGGTCCACAGAGGTCAGGTCCATCAGGTCCCAATCGCTAATCCTCATCACCCCAGGCATAGATAGCTTGGTGCGTACACCACATGTATGTCAACGCAAAAGAGCACATATGCACAAAGCATAATTCTAATGGTAAATAACACTTGGTACATATTCAAATGTCCTACACCATATTTTAAAGAGTAAATGTATACAATTATTCTTTACAAAAAAGGGGTATATACGGATATACATACATCTGTTACAAATAAATATTACCCAATAGAACCAAAAGCACTTACAGTCTGGATATCTACAGTATAAAGTATACAGTCATGAAATACGTACTACTATTAACTTCCTGCATATACATAATTACTTCAAGCCGTAAATTTTATTATCGCTCATTTCTTTGTATAAAATATGACAATATTGTACTTGGCTGCGTGTGTGTGTGTGTATACTCACCAAGTTGTGCTTGCGGGAGTTGAGCTTCGGCTCTTTGCTCCCGCCTCTCAACTGTAAACCTACTGTTGTACAGGTTTCTGAGCTTATTGCGCTGTAGCCTATCCACATTTGAAATTGTGTATGGAATTTGCCTCCACCACATCACTTCCTAGTGCATTCCATTTATTAACAACTCGACACTGAAAAAGTTATTTCTAATGTGTGTGTATTCACCTAGTTGTATTCACCTAGTTGTTCTTGCGGGGGTTGAGCTCTGCTCTTTCGGCCCGCCTCTCAACTGTCAATCATCTGTAACTAACTAATTTTTTTCCACACACTCACACCCAGGAAGCAGCTCCGTAACAGCTGTCTAACTCCCAGGTACCTATTTACTGCTAGGTAACAGGGGCATCAGGAGTGAAAGAAACTTTGCCCATTTGTTTCTGCCTGGTTCCGGGAATCGAACCCGGGCCACAAAATTATAAGCCCTGCCCGCTGTCCGCTCAGCTACCAGACCTCCCCTCTGTGTGTGAGTGTGTTTTCCCTCTGGTGGCTCTTACCTTTCCCCCCCAGCATGCAGCCCACAACAGTCGCCTAACTCCCAGGCACTATAAAAGTGAATCGAGGAATCAGGTTTAAGGAAACGTGCCCAAACGCGCGCACGTTATTAACACACATGTTCCATATAAAAATATGGGACATGAAAATAGGTTTTCAGAAAACATTTTCATGCAACAGGTTGAAAATAGGAAGAGGGTGAGGACGCTACGACCCTGTTAAAGGCTAACTTTCAGTTTAGCCAGAAACTGGACCAATAAAATTTAACGATGACCTACATGGAAAATTTGGCTGGCGTGGCTGGCCAAAATCTAGTGCGCAATATAGGATTATGTTGAGAAACTATTTTATGTACTGTATTTTATGGACCTGGCATACACAGGCGACAAGGAAGGCACTCCCTGGAAAGATTGGTAGTCAAAGCGAATCTCTCTATATTACAATAAAATTAAATTTAATATAAAACTAGATTAACGTCTCAATACGTCTACCAGATGTATAAGTAAATTAAAAATAAATATAAAATAATATAAAAACGGTAAATAATCGACAAATAACTTAATAATTCTGAATAACTTGCAAAAAAAATAAAAACTCAAGAGAAACTATATGACTATTTTAAAATATGGTCTCTTGTTATAAGCGAACAAGCTTTATTTGGGAAACAGGATATACGCCAACAGGTAGAGACCTTTTGTGCCCTCTGTAATGCTTTTGCGCTACCGCTCACAGGATGAGTATGGGGTGCACAATAAACTAGCCGCCTTCGGCGGCAACAATCAAAAGGTGTTCCCAGTTTCTCAATGATTGTACACCGTATACTTTACACCATACACTTTAGTCCTCAAGTATGTTTAGAACTAAACAACAACTTCCTGGTTGCCTACTAAGCTATTGTGGTTGGCTTAATAAAACATAATCATTTGAATTCTAAGAATTAGTGTTAATATAGTATTTTGTGCAAATATAATAATAACTTTTAACCGGTCTTTACTTTGTTTGCTATCCCCAAATACTCGTATTTCAAATGTTTTACAAACGTAAACTATCTTTCTCTTTCTTTTAACAACAAATGCAATAGCGAGTAAGTAATAAATTAATTAAATAAACAATTATTGCAAAGTTAAATTACAATCTAATTTAAATTTCAAATTAATTACAATTTGCAAAATTATTGCAAAACTCCATAATTATTGTAATTTTTGCTTATTTTAGGTGCGCATGAATATAATAATTGCTTTATTTATTCAGTATTTATTTTATGTTAATATGATACAAGTTACATTGTACACAAGACGGTTCGACAACGGATTATAAACCTTACCTAACTTTACCCAATTAACCCAATTCAATCGAGCCTAACTCATGTAACACTAACCCAACCTAGCCTAACCTAATATATACTAAGCTCACGATATACGGTTTTTGACATTCGGAATATGATCTCAGTCGAACCGTCTTGTGTACGTTAACGAGACGGTTTGTTATATTAACGTTATATCCCGTTAATATAGACACGATCCAGACTGAAAACCATGATATACTTGATGATTTTACAATTTCTGGTGACAAGTGTGTGAGCTAACCAGGTGCTAGAAAATGTGTACTAGGTGTGATCCAACATACTAGCGGCTTTACAAGATCCGTAACTTATACCCGAGAGCTTTCAGCCAATATCAGGATTCTCGCCCGTTCTCGGAAACAATGGCCAAATGTTCGTTAATCCAGCCTGTTGGTATAGATTTAGCTATTCAGAACGAAATGTCCATGTAGCACGGGCTATGGTGAGCCCGTAATAATCCAGCCACCATGCCACTTTTTCATGAGAGGAAAAACACTTTACACGTGACTCTTTAACTGGTTACGTTCGACTTTTCTCAAAAAGTGCGTTGCTCTCTTCTTGTGTTTGAGTCGCACCACTCTAAATGTTTCACCCACGTATTGCAAATACAAGTACATTCCATACTGATATAAAACACCTAGCCTAACTATACACAATATACAAATTAACAATAATTTATTATCAAGAAAATACAGATTTTGGTTACACAGTACGTTAAAATTTACAACTACGTGTTTGAGATCGACCTTAGCTTGAACACGCACAAACTGAGTAGGAGATGCAAAGCAAAATTTTCCCATATTCGGTGATACATATTGAACGTAATTATATGTAATGTAATCCCAAACAATCCCATATTTGTTGAAAAAAAGTCCGGTAGGACTGGCATCAGGATTCAATGATTGGATCAGCTTGTTTTACAAAGAGTTTGAGTAGCATTTGTATCAATGAGCTTTTAAGATAGTTTCAATTTTAAGATCGACACGTTAGGGGTATCCTCCGTAAATGTTTTAAGACGTTATTTTCCCAAGAACCCTTGTACCTAGCAAACAAACTAATATTATTCAGTCATTTCTTCCCACTGTCATGAAGCTTCCTGGTCTGAGGTATGAAGAAGACACCAACTTTTTTGTAACAAATGAAAAGTCAATGGTGCAAATTCAGAACGAGAGAGCTTACGGTGAAAGGGCAACAAGATGCAAAAATTAACAAAAAACTAATATCACGAGGGTGGAAAACAATGTACTAAAAAAAACATACACAGTTTTATGGCTACAGGTTTTGGTATGGTATTGGGCTTCTTGCCTATCAACCTCTGGAGGGTTATTATGGCTACCACAAGTGCTTACTGACCAACCAAAAAGTATACCTTAGTTCTAGACATAGTCCCATAGTCCAGAGCTACGGTAAACTCTCAATATAAACAAGCGTGGTATACCCCCCCCCCTGTGTATATATAGCAGGACAGGTAACAGGGGTTCTAGGAATGTACTAATGCCTAACGTATGAAAACACACTGACTATGAGTTTGAGGAAATAAGTAGGAAATAACGATATAAATTAATGTTTTCCAATAGAAACTTAGGTGTTAGAGGACTATAGTAATTTACTGTAAAATTCTATCAAACTTTATATATCCTGTAGAAAATATCCTATTAAAAGAAGTACTCTATAAAAGAGTAAGACAAAAGTTGGATAGGGATAAAAATATAAGTACAGTGTTTCATATATCATTAGTAATCCTATATGTTAAATTTGAAAATGAAATCATGCTAGAGAACAATATAAATTTATCAGGACCTCATAATTGTAAATTATGAGCAAATTTCCTGTTAAATATGCCAAATTAAAAATACAGCGTTTATATGATCACACATTTATTATTGTTCATTTATTATACATGTTCTTACACAAATTTAGCAAATTGAAGAATTTTTAGTGATGAACGAGTAAGCAAGTGTATAACATATTACTTTAAGCTAGTGTGCCAAAGGTAGAGGAGAACCCACTTGTAACTGGCATGAAATATAGACAAACATTTCTAAGAAGTTTATTGATTCACAATAAAGAGTACATTTGTACATATACATGTCCACGAGACCTCGACAATGATTAGTTGAATATATTGATAGCAAGAGACAACAACAGGTGTGACCAATACAACGCAGAATAATATCCATATATATTTTGGGTATGAATATGATATTAACGGTAAAGTTAATTAAGTAAACTATCAAAGCCTTGTGTGGTAAAGGCATTAAGGTGAATTTCATGAAGTTTCTAATGTTTCATTATGAAATAAAGTAAGGTAAGCCGAATTATGAGGAGCAAGCCATTAACCAGTATGTAGCCCTTAGCTACATTATATATATATATATATATATATATATATATATATATATATATATATATATATATATATATATACCCTTAATATGCATACAGCCCTTAACCTGAATGTAGCACATGGAAAGAATAAGAGCCAGACTTTAAGCTGATATATTAGGGCAGAGTGAAAGGAATAATGCAATGTAATATATGAGGTTTAAAATTAATGTTTTCAGATAACATGAAACAATGTTTCCCGCCAAATTATTTTAACTGTAAATAATGTAATGTTTACCTTGTATATAAATATATAATGTGCTATGATCATTCACTCATTCTGCCAGGTCCACACTTTTTCAATAACTGACCTATATTTACCTTTATCGTAATAAACAATCATTATACATTTTATACTGAATGGTAATCATGTCCCAAACTATTCCAACCAACATATAGATACAGGTGTTAGGTTAGGTTGAGTCAGGTATTAGGTTAGGTTAGGTAGGTGTTAGGTTAGGTTAGGTTGAGTCAGGCATTAGGTTAGGTTAGGTTGAGTCAGGTATTAGGTAAATTTAGGTTAGGTAGGTGTTAGGTTAGGTTAGGTTGAGTCAGGTATTAGGTTAGGTTAGGTTGAGTCAGGTGTTAGGTTAGGTTAGGTTGAGTCAGGTGTTAGGTTAGGTTTGGTTGAGTCAGCTGTTAGGTTAGGTTAGGTAGGTGTTAGGTTAGGTTAGGTTAGGTTGAGTCAGGAGTTAGGTTAGATTAAGTCAGCTGTTAGATTAGGTTAGGTAGGTGTTAGGTTAGGTTAGGTTGAGTCAGGTGTTAGGTTAGGTGTTCGGGTGAATTAGGCCAGGCTTGTTGAAGTGCAGCTAAAGGTGTATTATAATAACATAAGGAGCCTATAAACTCTCAGTATATTCACACAAGGGAACCAGAACACACGTCTAAGGATGCTGACTCAACATCTTACAATACCCAAAAAAACAGCTACATTCACGTGAATTATTTCCTCAACAATCATGCTGGTATAAAAGATATCATTACATTTTTTTCTTCAAAAGAATGAAAACATGTCACAACACTCACCTGAGACCAACTTTCCCTCTGTTGACAGTCGTTTAATCTATGTTTTTTTCAATGTAAATTATTCATTGCTCCTTCCTGGCGATAAGTGTCATAGCACAATGTTTCACACATATATATATATTAGGAGTATGTACTACCTTTATCTATAAATCCAACTTTATGCTTGCAAATCATCTATGTATGTATTTTTTCTGAATACAAAATTTGAATTTTTGAATTTGAATTTGAGGAGGAGGCAGCAACGGCGCCCACCCGTCTCGGGGACGCCTCGCGGCCGCACTGGCGGTCGATGGACATGCTTCCTTCTTTTATAATACTCGAATGTTAATAAATTATTCCTCCCCGTGCCATCTCAAGTCTTTATCTTGATCCCTTCTAAGGGCTATATAGTTGTGATGGCTTGGCGCGCCCCCCTGATGATACAGATTCCATGGTTTAGAAAAATACGTGAAAACTGTTACTTATGGTAAAAAAAATGTCACGTATAAAAATAAGGTAAAAGGAAGCTGTTGTTGATGTTTTAGATTCAGTCACTTGCTGAATCTCCAGTTCCAAGTAGCACGGGGTATGGTGAGCCCGTAGTGGATTTATAAAAAGGAAGCAAAATACTTACATATTTGGGTAACATTGAATGCAATTGGTTGCCGCTTCGATCACGTGACTTCAACCACGCTTGTCCAAGAGTGAATGTATGTACAAAATTGTGTGCTGATGACACTGACCACAAACGCATAAAACCCTGAGTGTATGTCAGTAATTTCGAGAGGATAGTTACGATAAGTACTATCATTTAAAGAGGATGGAACATAATCTCCATCACATCACAACGTGGGGTGTGTGCTCATGTCTGATGATACATAAGCCTCTAGAGAATATATTTATTGTACTTCCAATGTCAATATTTTAACATTATCCAATGTAATTTTTTTACAGATAAACTTTAACAATACTAATAACTTTTATAAATATTATTATTATTATTGAAATGCCTTTTTTCACATTTTAATTGGATGTCTCTAATACATGAATTATTATGACAGGATTGTGTCTATTATGTTATAGTAATGACAATTAAGTGAGAGCGCTATGTTGCAAAATATAGTTATATTATATTTTGTAACATAGCCAATTTTGTACTGTATTTTTTTTGTATAGCCTATGTGATATGATATATTTTAGTGTAGCCTATTGTCATAGTACATGGTAGTTAAAATAGTTAAACAGTTACATTATAATGGGTTCAAGAACAGGACCGTAATAATCTTCAGGCTAAGCAATTTACATCTATGGTGAGCTAGTTACATGTCATTTTCATTGTCTTATAATGCACCCCGCACCCATAAGTGCCCTGCGGAATAAAGAGTACAATCACTTGCATGCTTTACCTACGTAACTTCAATGATAAAACCAATTTACTTATATACTATCTATTACTACAAATGCATAAAAGGTTAAATTTTAAGCGGCATATCCATATATTTTTACATAAATTAATGCTCCATTTAGTTATTCTGCTCAGTAAGCTTCTGATTTATGTAACAGTCGTATTATTTATTTTTTTATTTTTTTTTTTTGAGATATATACAAGAGTTGTTACATTCTTGTACAGCCACTAGTACGCGTAGCGTTTCGGGCAAGTCCTTAATCCTACGGTCCCTGGAATACGATCCCCTGCCGCGAAGAATCGTATAATTTATATTTGTCAAACACAATTATCCGTTCGACTTATCAAAATTATTATGCCAGCAGAGTAAAATGCCTAATCTAGGATTCCGGTGCACATACTAGGTCAACAAAAAACACCATCGCCTCATCCAGAATTTATTATTTAACATATTTACATAGTCGTCAAAACCGGACTAACTACAGCCAGGGTGAGTCCACAGCGTTCTAGAACTCTCGCAATTAACAATAAAAGAAGCAAACGTATAGCAACAGCAGCAGGTATAAAGTTGATGAGTAAGCAGTGTGTCATCTGCGACAGGTGAGCTTCAACACCAGCGAGATGGCCTGATGATATGACAAATACCGACAGGTACCGAGTTCCCTGCATCCCGGGCATCACTACCACCCACCTAGCTACAGTGAACGCCAAACTAAGGATCACGATGGCTAATGCATATGACACACAGCTATTAAAGGTAAATTACACGTACACTGGTAGTTGCAGCTGCTTGAGGTCAGCCAGCGCCTCATTACTAGTGGAATGGACAAGGGCATTGTGTCAACACATCCCTCACGAATATAACTTGCTTACACACGTCAAGATAGGGACCAGTGGATGGTAAGATTCAACTGCATATGATGGTGCCAACAACGACGCACGGTAATTACAAGTCACTAAGTAACGCATTTATTGGAGACGTTAAGGGCACTCTTTGTTTCCTGTGGCAGTGCATAAGGTCTGCTACATATAACCAGAATATTTAGAAATAAGCTTTATAAACAACCCATTGAAATCATCCAATTACAGACGTTTAATCCATGATCTCCCATGTCAGGATACAACATGGGTTATTTGTTAATTAAACTAGTAGATATTTAGTGGAAAATTTATGTATTAACCCACAACATCCAAGCGTGAGAAAGGATAATGAGTTATGTTAAATTCTTTAACTCAATATTTTGTCAATAGATGATGAAATGTTTGAACGAAAAAATATGTGGGACTACTATTCATAGAGTGTGAACTACATCACCATGTACGTTACTAAGTTATCTAGAAAGAAAACAGCTGAAATTCTTGAAGATATGATGCGATTTCTGGGGCAAGTGAATGTGTTTGTATGTCTAAGTCTTACAGTTTAGATGGTATTGCGGCATAAAATTAAATCTAAGCATCACCATCATTGTCACGTGAAGAATATCTAACTAGCCTAACAAAGCAAATAAACCTATTTCATGCTACTGCCAGATTAACCAAGATATTAAAACAAACGTCGAGATACAGAACAGTAAAAGGAATATGAAGCTTTTGTCAGCTCTTAATAAATCCCAATAATTGAGCCCCGTCTGAATACCACTCACGCAGCCTAACGGTTTGCCGTTAATAATAATATTAATCATGAACAACATACACATTAGCTGTTCTACACTGTACAATGGTCCATGCAAAAAATACGTGACTGTAGTATTGCTACAATGAATGGTAAATAGTTTTCCTTTATTCCCACCCCTCACTAATACATTGCCTTTCATGACCAAAGGCTGATCATCAAATTCATAATACCACTGTGAACAAGGCACTAAATGATGAATACAATAATTAGGGTTTAAGAAATTATAATTGCAATTGATAGTTTCATGATATAATTAACAAAAGAATCTGACCGTCTTCCCAGTAAATGAGTATGGCAAAACCAAGAAGATCAACGATCTAATTCTAGCGGGTTTCGCTGTTCGATATGACTTTCAAGTTGCATAACATTCACTGTACGAGAACTAGACAATTGTGATGTACAAGGCTGATATATTGTATATTTCTATTTTCATAAAGTATTGAAAAACTTTACACTGAAGTCGACCAGTTAAATATTTTAGGTTGCTACTCGAGTCAGTTTATTCCCATTTATTTTTTGGACTGTTTTCAGAGGCATTATGAGGTGATGCCTAGTAACAACTATTAATGTTAATGCAATAACTTAAAATCATAGTCATTGCCTAGAAAGTCTCAATTATGCCTCCTCAAATCACGGTTATTAAACTTTTAAAAGCATGATAACCAGCCACCTGTACACACAACTTCCTCCATCCCCCGGTTAAGTTGCACATCCCACTCTCACACTCCTCCGTCTCTCGTCATTATTGCATATGAGATTGCTGCTGCTGGTGAAATGACAGACTACAGATGGTAGGCAAGAAATTGTTACAAGTGAATGTCTTCTGCAGCACGATCTCAAGATAAGGCGTTTAAAGAAGTGTGCAAAACCTGACATACATTTCCTGACATACACTCTACGCAACCCTCAAAGTCAATAATTATAATCAACATGTCTTCACATAATTGTATAATATCAATTTACTTTCCTTTGATGGCATTTCAGGTTATAAATATTTATCTAATACATACAGGGCATCAAAAGTAAAGGCCTAGTGCTGAATTTTCTTATTTTTTGTTAATTAAGTTGTTGAGATTAAAAGCAATGTCAAACATCGGGATTTCATAAGAAATTCTGTCGCTGACCAGTATCAGAGGCATAACCCACCCTGCTGACCACAATATGCTATACACATTAGAAGAAAACGCTTGCCAGCTCACAATAAGTTATAGACTCAGTTACTAACACAAATTACACACACTTTTGGGGAGGCACTCTGAGACTGAAGTGTGTGTGTCAGTGCACTCTACGTGTTATATAACTATAATCTTCCTAGGCCTTGGCAATGCGACCTGCACATCACCTCTGACTTTGTCTCCGGAAAG
Organism: Procambarus clarkii; assembly: GCF_040958095.1. Taxonomy (NCBI): domain Eukaryota; kingdom Metazoa; phylum Arthropoda; class Malacostraca; order Decapoda; family Cambaridae; genus Procambarus; species Procambarus clarkii. Next base: position 26,831,253 of record NC_091155.1, read on the forward strand.
ATTGTTAGTGAACATCATTTGCAACCAAATTACACTGAAGACATAAACATCAACGTCACCATGAAGTGAAGCAAAATTCATTATACTAGAGAAGCCTAAAGCATGATTTGAATCGCAGGCTCAACCCCGGGGTTCCCCATCGTCTATGGACCATCTGTGTTCAGACTTGTACACAGGTACTTCGAGCGGCGTACTCCCATGTCTCTGTGTATATACGCTGAGATTATTTTAGTCCTGGTCTACGTTCAGGACTAAACTATTCTTGCTGGCTGGTCAGCAAGCTGTTGTCACGGCCTCAATAGCCTTCGTGTACTTAATAGGCCTCAAGCCCAGTACCAAACCGACACCGACTTGGTCCTACATACACAGCACCCACCTCAGACCGCATTACGCTCATACACAGGGTCGTTGTCCCTCCTAAACTATGAGTACTGCTCTGTTTGCATTTATATACATCATGGTGTATCATACGTCTGCACAAGATTTTGTCAATCACGTTGAGGAGAAATTGATGATTGGTCAAATACATATCAAATTGCTCTTCAAGGCTTAACTTATACCGTTAAATCTAGTTAAGTTGTCTTGTCTACACATAATGTTTGGTGCATTCTATTCATCTCAGAGATCTAGCTTTCATCTGGGGTTGAATTTTCAATCATGTAGTTTAGATTAAAATTCAAGCGCAGACACTGAACCTTAACAAGAGAAGCTACCAGGTAACTTCAGTAGTTATATACAGACGAGCAGTTACCTCACACGAACGTTATGATCAATAAAGGTGGTCAGTATATCATGTGATCACTAATGAATGGAAAATGTCACGTTATTCATGAAGGGTATAAACACATTGCATTAAGTAGTAATAAACGAACATTGATTTCTACGATGAACTTGGTAAAAGGAATGTAATCAGAAATATAACAATGCACTCTTAAGGTAGGCTTCCTCTTAGTTATTTCGAACAATTATATTTACAATTTCTAATATATTACACGATCTATTAAAGGGGAGCCAAATAGCTGAATTAATTACTCCTATTTTCCATCCTGGCTATTGCATGGTGTTAAACATGTTAATAACAAGTTTTGCAACTGTGACTATCTAAATATTTTGACATCAAGCGTGCTAGACACTTGATATTTTTTGCTTGAAAAAACTTATGGCATATACAACGTTTTCGTAACTTTAAATGAGGAGAATATACATACAGTATATTTAATATTATTGTTGAATTGTGCTATTTCCTCTAATTGTTTAGCTAAAAATGTTCGTTCAATTTCATTACAATGATACTTGTATTAAGAAATATTTTTAATATAAAATATCAAAAGAATTATTAACTTGTAATATCAACCTATTAACTATATCTACATTTATTATTAATTAACTTGTCCATCCCGTGTCCCTTGTGGAAGTCATGCATTCTCTAGATGGTTTTTATATAGATACATACTCACACAGTATATATATATATATATATATATATATATATATATATATATATATATATATATATATATATATATATATATATATGTATATATATATATATAATGACGTCTTTTCATTAATTTGTGTTACGTTCATGTAATGATTATTCCTCCTAATTTGTTTGACATCAGAATGCTAATTAAAATTTGCATATAAAAACTAAATCGTTTTCATTCGTTGTTTTGGGCCTCTTACACACTAACATACTATACCTCCTCTCTCTTCCCTCTGGAGTTTTTCATGCTCCCCCGTCATATTTTCCTGCTGGAGTTGGCGTGATATCTTTCATTGGCTGCGTCTCGTCCGGACTCTCGTCTTGTCTTGTTCCGGACTCCTCTTGACCCGATAATGCTGGTCTCTTCATCAACAATCAGGTGTGTGTGTTGTGTTCGTTTCCTGTTCGCAGGCCAGAGCAGCGTCCTACAGGTACATGCCGTTGACGAGGTAGTCTGCGTCGTGAGCGTAGGGCGAGCGGGCCCCTCGGTGCCTCCGTAGCCTGCGGCGCACCCCCCGCAAGCGGCACCCTACTAGCACCACCAGCAGGGCCGTGATGCACACACCTGTACACACACAAACATGCCTAGCATCTTGATTTCATTTACAAGAAAACGTTTGGCAATAAGCCACGTATATTTACTTCATTTTTGACAAAGCATGATTAAAGTTAAAAGTTAATAGGTACACAAACTGAAAGAACATTAAATATTAAATTAAAAAAAATATACAAAGTTGAAAGCTGTAGTGAGAAACTTTCAATTACACGTTAATAGCGCACAATTATGAGGTGTAATGAAAGTCAGACTTAACCTGATATTATCTTTGCATGAGTCAACTTGAAAGTCAACTTTCAGAACAGTCAACATGGAAGCCCGCATGGGAATGAGTGATCACTGTGTAATAGCATTTTAATATCTTGTGAAAGTACTGTTCAAGGGAAAAGATCAGAGGTAGGTGGCATACCGAAGAGAAAGGCATAAGGAAATTAGAGACATTCTGTCAGGAATACCATGATACGCAAAACGATAAAAAACGCTGGTCTAAATATGCAGAATATAACTCAGAGGCTTCAAGAACAAATTAACTTCTTCATCTATAAAAGCTAGTAAGCTGCCGACAAATTTATCTAAGTGAAAAATTTGAAAGGCTTAACCTTGGTGTAAGTAAGAATGTTAGGAAGCAAAGCGCATTGCCATGATGGCACAGAAAAAAATAAAGAATAAAGGAACAACAGAGAACACAGAGAGGAACCAGTGAACCAGTAATGAGAGTCTAGGAGATAAAAAGGAAGCAGAAAGGTAAATTAAAACGACATTGCAGATAAGGCAAAAATCCGACTCAAGTCGCTTCAGAACTGCATCAAGATGGAAATAACAGTAAATGAATATGTGTTGAAACTGAGGATATGAGATGATGCATTCACTGAGGATGACAGGAGAGTGTGTGAGGAACTTGTCAAGAGATTTCAGATTTTTTTAACTGAGGAAGGATAAATTGCTGAACTGAGAGGGATGGTGTCATACAAAGCAGCGCTGGAGAACTTTGAGACTTTCAGGGATGAAGTAAGGAGGCATCTGTTGAAGCCGGACATGGCTAAGGCTGATAACATACAAAATAAACAGAAAACTTCAGCTTGCCACTTACTATGATATATAAAAAGTCACTGGAAATAGAACTACTAGAAAGTTTTCCTGGAACTACCACGATAACACATCACAGCCTGAAACTACCACGATAACACATCACAGCCTGAAACTACCACGATAACACATCACAGCCTGAAACTACCACGATAACACATCACAGCCTGAAACTACTACTGTACCCTACCGCAGTCTGGAACTACATTATTTCCCGCCACATACCCATGGCGAGTGCCAGTACAGCTCCCGAAGCTTGGGCATCCTGTTCCCTGGCCTGCATCTCCAACTCCTCCAGGTTGACCTCAAGGCGGGCCAGAGACGCATGCGCCACTGTGTTGATGGGGTCGTGGGCGGCGTGCGCGGGCGCCTGGGCGTACGACCCCATTGGGGCAGTTATCTCCTTGACGCCCGCGCTACTGTTCGTTCCATTCGTAGTCGTCATCCCTGTTGGTAAGATAATCGTCATCAATTCCGTTTGAACCAGCTGGGATTCAATGGCATTTTTGACGAAGGTTTTGGATAAAAATGGAATTTAATTGGGATTTTCCATCATATACATTAGATAAACATTACAAAAAGAAAGCGCTTATGAATAAACTGTAATTCGTTCTCCAAAATGAAGTTGCTCCAACTCCCTGTATTACAAGGATAAACTTATGTTATCGCATATGCCAGGAAGGTTAAGTAAATGTTTCTGGTGAAGCACATTCGTATTTTCAAGGCCTGGGATGCCTAAGTAAAAATTGGAATACGTAGAGAGAAATGATTACAGAGGAAGTATAGCTTTAGGCTACAACTCATCCGAGGGTGGCGTTGTACAATTAACTCATCCAAGGGAGGCAACGTACCTGAGGATGATGTTGCAAACCTTTCCTTCATGTTGCAATTACACGTCCCAACGAGATGTCACGGTACTTTGTGCTTAAGGTTTACCCACACTGACAAAAGATAAATTCTGCAACATACAATCCAGCACAGCCACAGCATGAAGGTAGAGTTAACACAGGAGCCACTAAGAGCTTACTGAATTACGCTGATTAGGAAATACTGTATAAAATGTATATATATGTGTGTGTATGTATGTGTATAAAATATATGTGGAAGCTGACCAAAATTACATTTCATCTTTGTAAATGCACATTAATGACACTATGTAAAAGACACATCGAACACTTTATGTAGCATACATAAATCTGTGTATCTATGTATTTACGTATGTAGCTTAGCCTAGCATTTTAAAAGCACTACAATCACCTTCTGTGGTTGATTGTTCAATAAATCCCTGAACTATATGTTTGACAAATCTCTCACCCTGTCCATGGAGGACAGAAGAAAATGTATATATGCTGGTTAGCATTGTAAATGTGTGACCACGTCTGTAGTAGAAAATAATAATAATAATAATAATAATAATAATAATAATAATAATAATAATAAAAAGTCTTGTGGAAAGAAAATCTGAATAACTTCAACTTGATGCTGTTGGGAAGAATCATCTTCAATTGTAACTAGCCTGTCGAGAACAACCAGGTTTTCTCCTTCCCTACCAATGTTTAAGTATTTAATGGTAGTTCAACAGACAGTTAGCCAGATAGGTAGGTAGGCTCTTTTAAGCATTAAACATGTGGTTAATTTGCAGTCGATTATGCAACTGTATTATAAATCTATTATTGAATCGATTATGCAACTGTTTATTTGGTGACATGAACTAGTGATAATATACATTAAATCTGTATTTTCGTCTCTAGCTTGGCAGCTATATACCTCAGCACTAACAATTAATTTCTCATAGGTTACAGATCTGGTAACATTGTCCATTAACATGCTATGGCTGTGAGCCAAAGTTTATGAAGAAACTTGATCTTTTAATGATAATTCAAATCAACACTGGTTCCTCTACAAGGCAAGTAATTTCTCCGTCAGACGGGGCAGCGCCGTAAGCAAGACTCACCTGTGGACGGCGTTACAAGAGGAGCCATGGTAGAGGTGCTGGTCTTAGGCATTGGTGGCAGTACTTCACTGTTCGCAGGTATTTGTCTACTCGTTCCACCCGTCATATCCATCTGAAATTGTTGATCTAGTTAGGCGTTTGTCAATGACTATTGTCACATAAGTATATATATTTACTTATTGATTTCCGGTTTAAGCTGCATTTGCATATTCGAAAATTTTCCAACCTGTACTCCTTGGATGTTGGCTTGTATACTGGCCGCATTGTGTTGGTGTTCTAGTGTAGGAGGTAGTTGGTATGGCCCAGCAGGCTGCTGCCCAACTACCTGTTGTTGTTGCTGTAGCTGTTGTTGCTGCAGCTGTTGATGCTGCATAACTGACGGCGTTTGGTGCAGGTCTTGTATTTGCTGGTGCAACTGTTGCTGACTTTGTTGTATTGGATAGTTAGGTTTATCCATCCATACAGGCTGGTAGGACAAATATTAGGCATCAGGAGAAGTATAGTGATCTCGAAAATATTGTAACTGTATGGCAGTACTAGGAGAATAGAAGTAGCGTAGGGCCCAAGACCTGAAAAACGTATGGGGTGCCCCCTACGAACCCGCCTTAACTTAGACTATCCTAACCTAAACCTAACTGAAGCTAACGAAAATAAGAGATAACATTTTGCGTTTTATACATGTTGTGCACAAGGCTGTGACGTCACTATGACCTCATAATTATATTACCAGTACAGGTTTCGGCTCCTACTGGTTCTGCAGAGATAAAATATTATTTGTCATGTCATATGTCACGAGCTTCAATCCAGATAATAGCATACACTTAATCAATATTTCTTAATTACTTGTAAACATAATAATGGATGTATTTATTAAACAGCCTAATAATACTGTTAATGCATTAAATTACAACATATTTGTAATGTACTTAAAATTATGATGTTGCCAAGACATTTACTAATTTATTGAAATACAAAGGAATTATTGATAGGTAAAATATGTCAACAACAATGTTTGAGTGTGTGACAGCAACTTGTTCTCAAGACATAACATACTTGTTCTCATAAGCTGACAAATTTATAATTTTAAACAGCTTTTGCCATCCCACCTAACCTAGCCTAGTAAGGCTAGGCTTCGTTACTCCGAGGAAGTATTCAAGTGAAGTCTAGTAAACCACCATTAATATGAATAGTGGTGTGCAGATCGACCAAATTGAGAGGTATTTAGTGAGAGAATGGGTTGGTGAAAGTGTTTGAAATTTGTGACAGTATGTTTAAGCAAGTGAATCAGTGTGGACGGTCCCTGACTGCACAATTACCCTGGCGAGCCGGAGAACTCTGCGAACTAACAAGCTAGCTAAGCTTGTTAAGGTAATAGAGTAATATTAGAGAAAACTATATTACGTAATCATTCTTATCCGTGGCTGATGCTAAAAAATATATAAATTACATTGTTGCTTATCTGCGGCTGCTGCATGGGCGGGAGTAACTGCTGCTGCTGCTGCTGCTGTGGCTGCTGCTGTGGCTGGCCATAGTCTGGGTAGTGGAAGGCTCTGTGCCCGTCTGCGCCCATGTAGTGGTCTCCTCGGCCTCCCACATCACCTGCAAGCCAAACACACATTGTATTCGAAGCCATCGCAATCAATAGCTTACTAATCATTAATTTTATTTTCAACTAAATCGATCAAATTGATGATGATGACAAAATAAATCGTGAACGTAAATTTATTTGCTCTACTGATAACAGGAGTACATTATTGTACTATTTGTTACTAGGGTCTGTAATTGCTTTGCTCCTAGATAGTCATCATAATGCTGTAAAGTCATCATAATTTATATAATAATCATCATCAACGTCGTTTTCAGCGTTATCATTAATAACGCCGTTATCGTGATAAATGCCGCCATCATAATAAATGGCGTTATCATTATCATCATAATTAATGCCCTGGTCGTTGTTGCTATCATCATAAGCATACTCACATCATTGTCCTCGACATGATCAACATTGTTACCGGCTATAAGAAGTGCATGAATAATGTAGATATTTGTAGATATTTGATATTAAAGTGTAGAGGGAACCTCATTTGAACCGGTCGCCGGCGGGAAAGTTCCCTCCAGAAGCACGGGACCGCGGCTGTGATAGGTTGGGCCCAGGGGCCACTGGGGGCGCTGAGGCCACTGGGGGCGCTGGGGCCACTGGGGGCCCTGGAATTACACCGAGCCTACAAGACGACTAAAGACTGCTCCAGCCTCCAGGTGAGCCCTCCTCAGTGTACTCAACCAAAGTCTCACTCTGCAGAGGCGACGCCATTACGTGGTACTGGCGTCCTTCTACAGAAGAGACTACAATCTAATGCCAAGCCTAAATGCTGCAGTTAAAATATTCTGTGAAAGAAGTCATGATTCTGAGAACTTGCTTTGTGATGGAAAGATAAAAAGGGGTTTCATATTATTTTTAAGTAGAGTGACACAACTGGTTACTAACCTCCATTATACATGGGTCCTGCCCAGGCGGATCTCTGATTGTAGTCGTAGTAACCACTGGGTGCCCGGCTTCGTCCACCGTACACTTGGCTGTCATCCTGTGGTCTAGAGATATGGATAAAAATTCTGGTTAAGTCCGTAGGTTACTGAGGGAGAGAGACAGAGATTCAGAGTCAGATAGAGAAGAGAGGCGGTGGAGGTTCGTTTTCTACAATGATAACGACGACAGAAAACGACATTGGAAAATATTTGATGGTAAACTATACAATGAATTCACCGAGCAACCACACTACACATGAGAACGAGTGGCAGAGCCGACAACTCACCCCCCTGACGGCTGGTAGGGGCTGTAGGTGTCCAGAATGTTGGGTCGGCGGCTGAAGATGCCGGGCGGGTATCCTGAGGAAAGACAGTATTTATGTTAATATCTAATCTCTAAACGAAGGTGATGCTAGCATGCAGACTAACATCTGGTACAGATTTTGCAACAACACACAAGAGTGACGAAGACAACTACAGGATAGTTCACTATCAGGAAATAGTGCAACATGCTAACCATACAAACAGATAGATAGCAAAAATTAGCCGGTACAGCTAAGGAAGCAAAGAAACATTCAAGAACATTCAAGACTCCTGAAACAGAGAGAGAGAGAGAGAGAGAGAGAGAGAGAGAGAGAGAGAGAGAGAGAGAGAACGTTTGTTCTGGCTCTCAGGCTACGAGCTGAGGACTACTGGCCAGTGTATAAGTCTCCTTCAAGTTCTCAAAACTTTATATCATATCTTCCATAAGGGAACAACGCACACAGCAAGGCACAGGAAAACGATTGTTCTTCTCGTTCATATACGGTATGATTTGAAAGTTGTTGATCAATTGACCATTGGTATTGTGTACACCAGTCGTCGTTGGTCAGTGAACCAATACGGGACCATTGGTAAAAAAGGAAAGGAATTTCCGATTTCACCTTCAGGTATGGCTTGATCTCAAGCTGAGAGCCCTCTTGGGTGTGATCTTCAGAGGCTTTGCTCATTCAGCGCGCGCACGCACGCAGGCATATGATTACACACACACACACACACACACAAAGACCAAAGAGCCAGAGCTCAACCCCCGCTAGCACAAATAGGTGAGTACACACACACACACACACACACACACACTGAGGCGGGACCAAAGAGCCAGCGTTCAACCCCCGCATGCACAACTAGGTAAGTACACACACACACACACGAGGGCCTCGCGGCTGAGTAGACAGCGCTCTGGGGTAGTAGTCCAAACGGCCCGGGTTCGATCCCCAGCAGAGGCAGAAACAAATGGGCAGAGTTTCACCTTGGTGCCCCTATTCATCTATCAGTAAATAGGTACCTGAGAGTTAGACAGCTGCTACGGACTGCTTCCTGGGGATGTGTGTGAAAGAGAAATAGATGTAGTAGACATAATAGAGGGAAAAAAATGGTTAGAAAGGCGGGGTCCAAGAGCTAATAGCTAGATTCTACAGATACAAATAGTAAATACACACACACACATATTGTCAGGAAAGAAGTCTTGTAAAGAATGGTATTTCAATCACAGAACTTTCTATGTACACTAATAAACTAATAACTTACATCTACTGATATAGAGCTTTTAGGACATTGATGGCTTTTAATGTCACAAAACAATCAAAACAAACAGGTGTGTGTGTGTGTGTGTGTGTGTGTGTGTGTGTGTGTGTGTGTGTGTGTGTGTGTGTGTGTGTGTGTGTGTGTGTGTGTGTGTGTGTGTGTGGAGGTGCTTTACCCTGACCAGAGTTCGGATAGCGGGAGGCTCCTTGCCAGACATCACCACTCGAACTGAGGTCTGCTGGAAGGACGACATTAATTAGTTCTCCAACAACACACCCGACCACAGTCGTGCAGTCATCTAGCCTACACATGACTGTAGCACCGAGCACGCTGCTACAACACGGCCGTGTATATATTTCTGAAGGGTATGGTAGCCTACCTTACCCAACCTGCTGTTTCAGGGGGTTTAGTGAGCTCTTAGTGACACAATTCGGCCTCCACACTTAAACATATAATTTATTCATACTTTTAGAGATTACAGAACATCTTACGTGTATAGTTTGCAAGCTAACAGACACCGTTCTGCACATGGGTAACACTTAGCTCACACGAATAATAAGCAACAAGTATTTATAAAATATCCATATATGCACGTATAAAATGGGTCAAGGGTTGGTTTCATGAGGTCAAGGGTTGGTTTCATGAGTCAAGAGGTGGTTTTAATGAGGTCAAGGAGGGGTCTCATGAGGTCAAGGAGTGGTTACATGAGGTCAAGGAGTGGTCTCATGAGGTCAAGGAGTGGTCTCATGAGGTCAAGGAGTGGTCTCATGAGGTCAAGGAGTGGTCTCATGAGGTCAAGGGTTGGTTTCATAAGTCAAGGGGTGGTTTAATGAGGTCAAGGAGTGGTCTCATGAGGTCAAGGAGTGGTTACATGAGGTCAAGGAGTGGTCTCATGAGGTCAAGGAGTGGTCTCATGAGGTCAAGGAGTGGTCTCATGAGGTCAAGGGTTGGTTTCATAAGTCAAGGGGTGGTTTAATGAGGTCAAGGAGTGGTCTCATGAGGTCAAGGGTTGGTTTCATAAGTCAAGGGGTGGTTTAATGAGGTCAAGGAGTAGTTTATGGCTAAGACGTCGGAGAAAGGGGAAAGTTAAGAAATCTAAAGTCATAGCAAGAGGTGGGGTCAAGAGGTGAAGGCTCAGAGTAAAGAGGGAAGCTGAAATGATATAATATTTAGACCAAAAACAACTGTTGATGAAACACAACATAAAACATACAATCTAAATTGACCAACTTAGAAACGTCTTGCGGCCGGACACAAACGTCTTGAAAACGTTTCATTCGTGAATTTAACGTTAGAAACCATCAACAATTTAGTGTACTCAGCCTCCCTCGGACTCTGTTGTCCAGCTACATAGTCCGCCTATCCCTCCATACCATCCCTCCAGACCCTATCCCTACCCTGCTAGGAGGTACACACTCTCTCGCCACAGGTAGTGAAGGAGGAGGAAGGAAAAAGATGGCATTATCAGGGGTAAAGCGACAATCCATTACGACTATATAGCATTAGGAAGGGATTAGGATAAGAATTTGAGATGGGACGGAGGGGAAAAAGGAATGGATCCCAGCCACCTGGACTGTCGGGGATTGAACACCGACCTGCATGGAAGGGAGGGAGGGAGGGTAGGCGTGGGACTCACCGTTCTTGGCTGGTCCAGGGTTGTCCCACGTCGTACCAGCTGTCTGTCCCTGGTCTCCACCACCTGTCTCGTCCCCAGGGCGCCTTGCCGCCGCCACCACTCCCTCGGTGGAGGCTGGTGAGATGTACAGGCAACACTGATACATTACTGCAGCGTGGCACACTCATCTTAGATAATATGGCAACTTTAACTCAATACTCATGTATATAGCACACTGCCATAACCATTGGTGGTGTACGATAACGGAAGAATTATATCATGGATAACATAAGTTGTGAGTAGTGGCACTGTAGCATGGTGAGGGAAGGGAATTATCAGGGGGTAAGCGCCAAGCCATGACGACTATATAGTACTTGGAAGGGGTCAGGATAAGGATTTGGGATGGGACGGAAGGAAGGAATGGTGCCCAACCACCTGGACGGTCGGGGATTGAACGCCGACCTGCATGAAGCGAGACCGTTGCTTTACCGTCCAGCCCAAGTGGTTGGACTGTATCATGGTGAGTGACAGTGAGTGTATCATGGTGAGTGACACTGTATCATGGTGAGTGACAGTGAGTGTATCATGGTGAGTGACACTGTATCATGGTGAGTGACAGTGAGTGTATCATGGTGAGTGACACTGTATCATGGTGAGTGACAGTGAGTGTATCATGGTGAGTGACACTGTATCATGGTGAGTGACACTGTATCATGGTGAGTGACACTGTATCATGGTGAGTGACAGTGAGTGTATCATGGTGAGTGACACTGTATCATGGTGAGTAACACTAAGTGTATGACGGTGAGTGACAGTGCCAAGAAGGCCAGCATGACCCACCAGGAGGACACCCAAGGGCAGGATCCTCATCACTGTTGTCCTGGCACTGCGGGATGCCGTCACAAGCGTTGTAAATGGCTATACACTCCCCACTGTGGCACTCGAACTGGAACCGGCTACACTTCCTCGCTGTCAAACACAAGGAAACAACATTAATTATTTACAACACACGTACATATGACTAATCTACTTCACTGTACTTCAGGCAGCGTAACAACTGTGACATCTCACGAAAGTACGGAAAGGGAAATGCTTTCCCATCACTATGACGGAAACAAAGAATGGGGAAATAGTCCCCATCACTATGCGGACAACTGTGAATACAGCCCCGAGTGATGGAACTATGCGTCACGCTAGACATAATAGCTAACAGGAACGATCTTGTTATACACACCAGCCTCTGTAACCCTTTCCACTACCGCCCACAAGATGGGTATGGGGTGCATAATAAATGAACTAACAATACACACCAGCGGAAATGCTAGTTTAGCTTGAGCATCCCTTTCACTCGATTTGCCACTTAGCAAAAGATGCAACGGTTTCGTCTTGCCAGAAATGTACAAACGCAACCAACTCTCCTGACCTGTCGAGGTCGATGCATTGACAACGTCCATATTACGGTGCTTACATTCTTGCCAGTACGCTATGCATGATCCAGGGTTGTAATGACTGGAAATGATGAAGGTAATACTGGGACACTTTCAACTCCCTGCGTTAATACAGTTAATGATACATTGGGAAATATTAATAGTGGCGCCATCTCCCGCCCGCTACTCTTCCTGTTACGCCCACCACGTGTTCCGTAGTGGCAGAGGCTACGGTGAGGAGGAGGAGGCTACGGTGAGGAGGAGGAGGCTACGGTGAGGAGGAGGAGGCTACGGTGAGGAGGCTACGGTGAGGAGGAGGAGGCTACGGTGAGGAGGCTACGGTGAGGAGGAGGAGGCTACGGTGAGGAGGAGGAGGCTACGGTGAGGAGGAGGAGGCTACGGTGAGGAGGAGGCTACGGTGAGGAGGAGGAGGCTACGGTGAGGAGGAGGAGGCTACGGTGAGGAGGAGGCTACGGTGAGGAGGAGGCTATGGTGAGAAAGAAGGAAGAGGCTACAGTGAGAAAGAAGGAAGAGGCTACAGTGAGAAAGAAGGAAGAGGCTACAGTGAGAAAGAAGGAAGAGGCTACAGTAAGAAAGAAGGAAGAGGCTACAGTGAGAAAGAAGGAAGAGGCTACAGTGAGAAAGAAGGAAGAGGCTACAGTGAGAAAGAAGGAAGAGGCTACAGTAAGAAAGAAGGAAGAGGCTACAGTGATCAAGAAGGAAGAGGCTACAGTGATCAAGAAGGAAGAGGATACAGTGTGAAAGAAAGAAGAGGCTACATAAATTCTCACATTATAAAATCTTAAATGATACAACAATATGCAAAAGGTCTGTCTATTGCCTCACGAGAAACAACTCCAATTTACATACACACCAAAACATATGACGTTAGAAACAAACTATCAAACTCCGTCTATTATGTTAACCGGTAATTTGTTCCACAAGTCAACAGCCTTATTTCCAAACTAACATATACCCAGAACTTTCCCCATGTGCAGATTTGGCAATTTTAACATTGTGTACGACTAACTAGGCTGTGAACTCCGAGGTTTGTCAACAATTCCCCCGCCTGAATTCCCTTCAATCCCCCCCACCCCCCATCGCTGTAATACCCCCACCTCCCCCCCCTCATAACCTATGTCATGCTCAAGTATAATTACACTTAAAAATAGACAGCGCCCCTGCCTAGCCATGGTGGGTCCCGGGGATAGAGTGGCGCGTGACTAGTGCGTCATCCACTTCCTGTGTTGGATAGTCAACACCTAGGAACCTACGCCCAGGTAAATGTGGATGGGTGATTAGTGTGTGATGAAGGAATAGTCGTGCTGTGTTGAGAGTGACGGCTGGATAGATAGGTGGAGGATGGGTGGACGGATAGGCAGAATGTTTATGGGTAGGTATAAATATAGATAAAAGGTAGCGAAATAGGTAGATAGACAAATAGGCAGAATAGATAAAGTAGAACATAGAGGAGAATATAGTCGGGACTAGGTTGGTTGTTGTTGTTGTTTTAGATTCAGCTACTCAGAACGAAGTGTCCATGTAGCACGGGCTATGGTGAGCCCGTAAACTTGATTGGTAGACAAGCGGGTTTAAGTAGTGTGAATGTGGACGTCTCACCCACCCTGTGAGGGGTGACAGTTCAGTAATGTTTTGCCGGAACGGTGACATGGGGGAAGGCGTGACAGGGAAATAAATGGAAGCTGATGAACCAAGAAATGGGAGAGGAATCATATTTGAAGGAATGAATACGGAGAGGATGATGGTAAATAGGACGAGGGATTCAAAGAAAATGGGCGAGTGGTATGTGACGAAGGAACTTGAAACAATGATGGAGTAACAAATGGGGGGTAATGAGACTAAAAATGGGGGAAAGAGTGATGATAATATCTTCATATTGCACCACGGGCCATACAATGGAGCACCACGGGTCATACAATGGAGCACCACGGGTCATACAATGGAGCACCACGGGCCATACAATGGAGCACCACGGGCCATACAATGGAGCACCACGGGTCATACAATGGAGCACCACGGGTCATACAATGGAGCACCACGGGCCATACAATGGAGCACCACGGGCCATACAATGGAGCACCACGGGTCATACAATGGAGCACTACGGGCCATACAATGGAGCACCACGGGCCATACAATGGAGCACCACGGGCCATACAATGGAGCACCACGGGTCATACAATGGAGCACCACGGGCCATACAATGGAGCACCACATGACCTCCAATGGCCAGGTTAACCAGATTTCTTTTTGTTTCCCTCCGCACTGTGATGAGGGGCTCTGTTGTTGAACACTATCTCTCCCCCACGACTTTGTCCTCCTGAAGGTGGGAAGGGGGGGTTGGCCAGAAGGGGGGAGAGAGAGTGGACAGGGGGGGAGGGGGAGGGAAGAATGTTGGAGAGGGAGAGGCACACTACCAAGGGAGGTGTTGGGAGTGTTGCCTGACAAACATGTGTGTGGAGGGGGAGGAGGAAACACCTGCGCTGCTGCTCTCAACACACTAGTGTCACTAGCTCATTGTAACACTTGTATTATTTAACCGCTGTAGCATCTGTTTATACCGGACCATTAAAACACCTGAGCATCCGGATCACGAAACACGTGTCATTTGCTATTGAGTTAAACATTATGGAGAGTCAATCACGTGTTAAATTATCGTCCTTAGGAAGCTTTTGTCTCCAGATGAACTTTTTGTCAGCGTACTGCATTTTCTTTTCTATATTTTTGTTAATTTTCCATCAGTCTAATGTACTATTTTTTAGGAGGACGCTCCAAGAATCACCATTGAAATGCAGGGTTAACGACACGGAGGAAGGTTCTCAATAGACGTGAAAAGAGGCGATGATGGTGGGAGGTGGGGGGGGGGGGGAGGGGGAAGGGGGGGAGGGTTGTGTGTTTGTTGGAGGAGAGGGGGAAGAGATAGTTGTTTGTGGGGGGGGGGGGGAAGGTTGTGAAAGGGAAGGGAAAGGACGGTTGTGTGTGTTGGGAGGGGGAGGATGATTGTATGGGGGGTAGGGGGTTGTGTGTAATTACCTAAGTGTGGAAACGCTTTGAAACTCCTGACGGTCTTGGCCACCACCACCTTCTCACTTAGCGTGTGTGTGATTGATAAAGATTAAGCCACCCAAGAGGTGGCACGGGCAT
This sequence comes from Procambarus clarkii, assembly GCF_040958095.1. Taxonomy (NCBI): domain Eukaryota; kingdom Metazoa; phylum Arthropoda; class Malacostraca; order Decapoda; family Cambaridae; genus Procambarus; species Procambarus clarkii. The sequence goes on from NC_091155.1 coordinate 26,846,628, forward strand.
GAATAGCCCGTAAGAGTGTGTGTATGTGTGTATGTATATATATATATATATATATATATATATATATATATATATATATATATAAAAGCACTACACCCCTTCCCCCCGCCCACCCTCCGTTCTCACACACATGTAACTAAGCTAGGCGAGCAATGCCCCAGCGAGTAAGAAGGAGGAGTTACTTTTCGTATTATACTCCTTCACACAGAAGATACGAAAACAATGCACAGGTTGGCAGGGCAGCGCAGATTACAAAGCCTCAAGGTTGTCGCCTCACTCGCGGGTCAACGTCAAGGCTGCTCCAAGCTGAGCAGCTGACCTTGTCCTGGGGTTGTCTGACATCCAGTTACAGCCCCGCTCCTGTGTCAGGTAAGTCCACTACGGGCTCACCATAGCCCGTGCTACTTGGAACGTTTTGTTCCCAGTAGCTGAATCTTAAACAACAACAACAAACGGTTGTCTGATCTGGTTTGGGCTTGACTAGGCTAGTCGTGGCTTGTCTGGTCTATTTTGGAAGGTAGAAATAGCCTAAGCTACTCTATCCCTTTGGAATGTATTTTTTCTTGTCTCAATCAACGAACTTGAACTTGAACCTGTCTGTTTTCTCCGCTTTGTCTTAGCTTGTTTGGAGTTTCCTGGCTTGTTTTGGGCTTGTCTAGTGTTTTCGTGGCTTATCTGGACTCATCTATGTTTATCTAGGGTTATCTGAGTTTTTTCGACATAGTAAAACATGATTTATCAACAATTCGAGAGAATTCGGACTCCAATGATTTTAAGACATCTGTAATTGACCTTATAGTTTGTCCTTGTTATAAAGTCAAATAAAATTATAAAATGTAAATAAAATTATTTTCTTTACAATGTTTATGTGTACCCGAGATTCGACCTGTTGTCTTCCACGTCTTCACTTCTCCCTTCTCTTCTGATTCTCTCTCTAACTCCCTCCATCATATAGAGCATAATCTTTCTTTCCTATGAGATGTTTAGGCATGGGAGCGTCTCATTGGTCTCTTGTAGCAACGCCCTCAGGGTTAGGTGTGGCCGCTTGTGTAGTATCTTATACATTGTGTAGTATCTTATACATTGTGTAGTATCTTATACATTGTGTAGTATCTTATACATTATGTGGTATCTTATACATTGTGTGGTACCTTATACATTGTGTGGTATCTTATACATTGTGTGGTATCTTATACATTGTGTGGTACCTTATACATTGTGTAGTATCTTATACATTGTGTGGTACCTTATACATTGTGTGGTACCTTATACATTGTGTGGTATCTTATACATTGTGTGGTATCTTATACATTGTGTGGTACCTTATACATTGTGTGGTATCTTATACATTGTGTGGTACCTTATACATTGTGTGGTATCTTATACATTGTGTAGTATCTTATACATTGTGTGGTACCTTATACATTGTGTGGTACCTTATACATTGTGTGGTACCTTATACATTGTGTGGTACCTTATACATTGTGTGGTATCTTATACATTGTGTGGTATCTTATACATTGTGTGGTACCTTATACATTGTGTGGTACCTTATACATTGTGTGGTATCTTATACATTGTGTGGTACCTTATACATTGTGTGGTATCTTATACATTGTGTAGTATCTTATACATTGTGTGGTACCTTATACATTGTGTGGTACCTTATACATTGTGTGGTACCTTATACATTGTGTGGTATCTTATACATTGTGTGGTACCTTATACATTGTGTAGTATCTTATACATTGTGTGGTACCTTATACATTGTGTGGTACCTTATACATTGTGTGGTACCTTATACATTGTGTGGTATCTTATACATTGTGTGGTATCTTATACATTGTGTGGTACCTTATACATTGTGTGGTACCTTATACATTGCGTGGTATCTTATACATTGTGTGGTACCTTATACATTGCGTGGTATCTTATACATTGTGTGGTACCTTATACATTGTGTGGTATCTTATACATTGTGTGGTATCTTATACATTGTGTGGTATCTTATACATTGTGTGGTACCTTATACATTGTGTGGTATCTTATACATTGTGTGGTATCTTATACATTGTGTGGTACCTTATACATTGTGTGGTACCTTATACATTGCGTGGTATCTTATACATTGTGTGGTACCTTATACATTGCGTGGTATCTTATACATTGTGTGGTACCTTATACATTGCGTGGTACCTTATACATTGTGTGGTATCTTATACATTGTGTGGTACCTTATACATTGTGTGGTATCTTATACATTGTGTGGTATCTTATACATTGTGTGGTGCCTTATACATTGTGTGGTATCTTATACATTGTGTGGTATCTTATACATTGTGTGGTACCTTATACATTGTGTGGTACCTTATACATTGTGTGGTACCTTATACATTGTGTGGTATCTTATACATTGTGTGGTGCCTTATACATTGTGTGGTATCTTATACTTTGTGTGGTACCTTATACATTGCGTGGTATCTTATACATTGTGTGGTACCTTATACATTGTATGGTATCTTATACATTGTGTGGTACCTTATACATTGTGTGGTATCTTATACATTGTGTGGTATCTTATACATTGTGTGGTACCTTATACATTGCGTGGTATCTTATACATTGTGTGGTACCTTATACATTGTGTGGTATCTTATACATTGTGTGGTACCTTATACATTGTGTGGTATCTTATACATTGTGTGGTATCTTATACATTGTGTGGTACCTTATACATTGCGTGGTACCTTATACATTGTGTGGTATCTTATACATTGTGTAGTATCTTATACATTGTGTGGTACCTTATACATTGTGTGGTATCTTATACATTGTGTGGTACCTTATACATTGTGTGGTATCTTATACATTGTGTGGTACCTTATACATTGTGTGGTATCTTATACATTATGTGGTACCTAATACATTGTGTAGTACCTTAAGCATGGAACAAATTCAGAATACGAATATTTTTTTAACATTGTTTATATAAGTAATAATATATTGAAATTATTATTATCGTTATTATTATAATTATTATTATTTGTATTATTATTATTTTAACTATTCTGTTATTATTTTTATTTTTATATGATTATTTTTATTTTAATATTATAATAAGCTGTCTGGATCAGACTGTCTGATACTGTACGACTTTGAAGAACATCTATGATTTAATACATTTTTTATGAATTTTAATACAACTGTTTGCCAAAAATGTTTATAATTCTACATACAATTACAGTACTTTTAAAAATCAATTTCCTTGAAAGCATTTCATTGACTTTGATAGCAATGATATTTTTTATTAAATAGTATTGTTATAATTAGCTTAATTTAATCAGCATCATTATATATAGTATACTTAAAAAACACGGAGTTTATACATTATCACCATAGGTGCTCTCACAAGGGGCTCAATCAAGGTGCTCTCACCTGGGACTCTCACAAGGGGCTCTCACATGGGGCTCTCACAAGCTCTCACAAAGGGCTCTTAGAAGGTACTCTCACAAGGAGCTCAATCAAGGTCCTCTCACAAGGTGCTTTCACAAGGAGTTCAATCAAGGTCCTCTCACATGGGGCTCTCACAAGGTGCTCTCATATGGGGCTCTCACAAGGTGCTCTCAAATGGAGCTCTCTCAAGGGGCTGACTCAAGATGCTACCGCCGAAGCTCTCGAATCAAGCTCTTGCAAGAAGGAGGAGGAGGGGGGCCCTTTCATTCTTGCACACCAGCTGTTGCAAATCTAAATAACCACACATATTAGTATTACCACAAACGCTTAAAACAATACCTGTCTTCCTTCACTTTTGTTCGGGATTACTTTCTCTCCAGCATTAAAATCTCCGAGGCAGAGGCGGTTATAATGTGTGTCGTGAATATTGGCTTGTCACATGCTGTCTCTATTGTGTTTGCAGTGACTTATCACAGCATAAAAATAACAATGATTGATTTACAAATTTTTTTGGCTAGGATATTAAATAATTTACATATTCTTTGCTCGGCTATTAAAAGGTTGATTTACAGATTTTAAGCCATTAAAATATAATTGTAAAATTTAGTAGGCTACTAGAAAAAAAAAAGATAATTTTTGCTAGGCTAATAAATTATATCAATGTATCCCAAGTCTTTGTGACCTTGCATAATTATTATTAATGCCTATTTTCGTATTATTGCATACGGTATTTCAAATCGGAAAGGTCTTACTTTGACAGTTTAATCAAATAAAGGACCAGTGGTGTTGTATAGCAGAAGGCGGCGGCTGGCAACTGTGGCTTGAGCCAGAGAGGTGTAAGCACACCGTGACGTCACAACCGCTCGGGAGGCCATAGGGAGCGGACGTGCTGCGTCGTTCTCTGCTCTCTATTTCTAACTGGCTTTATGAGAAAAATCAGCTCTCTTACATTGCACATTGCAATTAGTGATCAAGTGAACATTCATCAACCAAGTTGCGTATTGGTGTTAGATTAAGCGAAACCTACGAATAAATTCAGATAATATCGGTATATATTATCAGCCGCACTTGTCAACACTTTAAGTTAGCACCATCTTGGTGTTGGGAAGGAAATAGTGTTGAGTGGGGGCGTCAGAAGGTGTTGTTGCTCGGTGGTGGCGTGTGGACGCTCCAGCAAGGATGGCCTCCAAGCTCCGCCGCCCACCACTTTTCGGCCTGGACAACCCTCTAGGCATCCCCGTCCTCCCCAAGTACTCCTCAGCCTCCGCCTGCAAGGTGAGTCCCTTCCTCCTCCTCCTCTCCAGATGCTGCTGTCTCCCTCTACCTCCTCTGCTGCTGTCTCCACCTCTCACCTTGCTGCCTCTTCCTCTTCTCCCTGCTGTCTCCCTCTACCTCCTCTGCTGCTGTCTCCACCTCTCACCTTGCTGCCTCTTCCTCTTCTCCCTGCTGTCTCCACCTCCTTCCTGCTGTCTCCACCTCTTACCTTGCTGCCTCTTCCTATTCTCCCTGCTGTCTCCACCTCCTCCCTGCTGTCTCCACCTCCTCCCTGCTGTCTCCACCTCCTTCCTGCTGTCTCCACCTCCTCCCTGCTGTCTTTTCATCTCCCAATGCAGTTTCCTCCTGTCTCAAGGAGGAATGAGGGCAGGGAATGACGGTGTTGCCAAACATCTTTCTGTCTAGTTTTAAGGAAAAATAGGAGACCGTCTTTCTTTTCCATGTTCGGCACTGGGTAGAAGAGATAGGGCTAGAACACTTCTCTCAGAACGAGAAAAGGGAAGGGATGGGTCTTTACCATTCCGTCATCATAATTGGAAGATAAGAAAGGGTAAAGTTTTATCTTCCTTCGTCTGTAGGAATGTCAAGGAGGGAGGGTGAGACCCCCCCCCTCCTCTTCCACCTTTCCTAGAAGCCAGTACTTTGGTGTTGATTGCAACCGCTAAACAACGGGACAACTACTCTAATACTGAGTGTGACCACTAGGTAACGGAGGGGTCACTATTCAAGCGTTGGTAGTGATCACTAAACAAGGAGACCACTACTCCAGTGCCATGTACGACCGCTTGTACATTTAAAAGGTAAACTCCCATGAAGGGTGGGAATAAGAAGGTGGGGCAAGTGTCCAGGGCGTGCCTCAAGCCGTACAGTCGGGTAGGCCTCCTGGCTTGCACCACGAAGCCGTTACCTAGGCCTATGAGGGTTTGTGAGGCATTATCAGAGCGTCATTGTTTGAAGGATTGTTATATGGTGAAGGTAAGGTGGTGTGTGATTGTTGTTATTGAGGGTGAGGCCGGTGTGTTGGTTGATGGTGGTGATTGTTTGTTATTGTGGTACTGTTTAATAGTTGTTTTGTCATCACCATCATCATCACCACCATCACTACCACTACCACCATCATCATCATCATCATCACCCTCGTCACACTCATCGCACATATTCTCCCCCTCACACCCGCCCCCCCCCCCTATCACCCATCCCCCCTCTCTCATACCCCCCTTTACACCCTCCACACTCGCCCCTCTCCACACACCCGAGTATACCCCCTTCGCATATATCACATATATCCCCCCCCCACACTCACGTATTCGTTTGCCTTGTTCGGGTTGAATGTAGACACAGTAGTCGCTTCTGTATATATTTATTGAGTGAGGCAAACAGGTGTATAACTGGCCAGCCGAGGTCCACCTACTCTGGGTCTGTGAGGATGACTGAGGCTGCTGGGAGCATGCTTGATGCTCCTCTGTCTGGCATGACGTCAGAGGCCTACTTGCCTGTGATTGGTTACATTTCAACTGACAGAATTTGAGTATAACACCCGCACAAACCTATCCCTTCCCCTCCCTACCACAAACACATCTTTCACTCACACTCAAGAGGCTCCAAGATACATTCTTCTTACACTTTTCTCAGCATTTCAGCCCCGCAAATACAACAAATAATGCCACATCTACCCCGGCCATCACCACATCCTACAACCCCACCACCACCACCACCACCACTACCCTTACGTGTCCTCCCCACTACAAGCCAGGCAAGAGGCTAGTGGTCCCTCAGTCTGATATTTACCCGGCTTGGCTTGCCCCACCCCTTCCACGATGACTGTATGAGCAAAGTTCCTTGCCCTGCGCAGGTTGGCGCCTCAGTTGGCCTCAGGATTATCACGTTGTTTGTACTGTAAACATATTCACTATTTGTTGCATCAGTGAAAACATGGATAATATCAAGGGTATTGTGGGGGAACGCTGACGCATTCTGACCAAGATAGCTGCATGGAGATGGCGCTGTAGCCTCAGGTCGCGGTGGTCTTAATATGGGTTTTGGTGTCATCTCTCCATGATGACTTCCGCTTGTGAATTGAGTTCTTCACGTCATACCATGTTCTGTTGCACCGAGGTCCAGGGGTATTGATGTCCAGTTAAGCACCTTGATTTTGTGCTCTCTAAACCAAATGTAACAGATCTGAAGGTGTGCTAGGGGGTCGTTATCCTGCTGAAGGTGTGCTAGGGGGTCGTTATCCTGCTGAAGGTGTGCTAGGGGGTCGTTATCCTGCTGAAGGTGTGCTAGGGGGTCGTTATCCTGCTGAAGGTGTGCTAGGGGGTTGTTATCCTGCTGAAGGTGTGCTAGGGGGTCGTTATCCTGCTGAAGGTGTGCTAGGGGGTCGTTATCCTGCTGAAGGTGTGCTAGGGGGTTGTTATCCTGCTGAAGGTGTGCTAGAGGGTCGTTATCCTGCTGAAGGTGTGCTAGGGGGTCGTTATCCTGCTGAAGGTGCGCTAGGGGTCGTTATCCTGCTGAAGGTGTGCTAGGGGGTCGTTATCCTGCTGAAGGTGTGCTAGGGGGTTGTTATCCTGCTGAAGGTGTGCTAGGGGGTCGTTATCCTGCTGATGGTGCGCTAGGGGTCGTTATCCTGCTGAAGGTGCGCTAGGGGTCGTTATCCTGCTGAAGGTGTGCTAGGGGTCGTTATCCTGCTGATGGTGCGCTAGGGGTCGTTATCCTGCTGAAGGTGTGCTAGGGGTCGTTATCCTGCTGACGGTGTGTTAGGGGTCGTTATCCTGCTGAAGGTGTGCTAGGGGTCGTTATCCTGCTGAAGGTGTGCTAGGGGTCGTTATCCTGCTGAAGGTGTGCTAGGGGTCGTTATCCTGCTGACGGTGTGTTAGGGGTCGTTATCCTGCTGAAGGTGTGCTAGGGGTCGTTATCCTGCTGAAGGTGTGCTAGGGGGTCGTTATCCTGCTGAAGGTGTGCTAGGGGTCGTTATCCTGCTGAAGGTGTGCTAGGGGTCGTTATCCTGCTGAAGGTGTGCTAGGGGTCGTTATCCTGCTGAAGGTGTGCTAGGGGTCGTTATCCTGCTGAAGGTGTGCTAGGGGTCGTTATCCTGCTGAAGGTGCGCTAGGGGTCGTTATCCTTACTTGACTGGCCCACCTCCATACTAGGCAGATTAACATCCATATAGGATAAGACCACCTCCATGTCCTGGGCTGGCGAGCCGTGGCAGCGGATGACACGGCTGCCACGGGCGGGAGAAGGACATGACGTCTTTACAACCACAAGCCGCAGGCGGTGTTGGCACCTGGCCGTGACCGCACCTAGGTGTCGCGCTTCTCCTGCGGCTCACCGCTTGCGGTAGAGGGAAGCTTCGTGGCTCACCCGAGAATAATTGTTATAATCTGTTATATCTTTTGTATCTCTCGATAACAAATTAGCAAAGATAGGCTAGATGCAGGTGGCACAGTGCCGGATATAGGCTACAGAAGACACACTGCCAACTGCACTCCACCTTCAACGCTAAGATAAAATAAAACTACAATTTTGTTCATGTGTGTTCTATATTTGATGAATTGATGATTAAGATCCCGTACGTCTTTCATCAATCACAGCGGCTTTGTTTACATTCATTAAGCAAAGTTATTGGACTGTGAATCACTACGAGATTGTGTATGATAATAACTTTGGGTTGTGAAGTTTTGAAACTTATAAACTTTAATAAATGGAACGAACAAACTATCCGCCCCTAGAATGACGCCCCGAGATTCTGATGATGACTGATAAAGATTAAGCCACCCAAGTGGTGGCACGGGCATGAATAGCCCGTAATCCGAGATTCTGGCGGTGGTGAGGTGTTATACCTGGTTGCCCGCCACGGGTCACCGCGTCCAGAGATACACCGCCGACCGTGTTCGCTAGTTGTGCGTAGCCACGCACGCACGATCGCCACGGACGGCATGCACGACCTCTTCTACACTATGGTACACACACGCACGGAGACGTCTACGCTAGGGCAGCGGTACGCACACACGGGTACCTCGTCCGCTGTGGTGGCGGGACATACACAAGGGGGGTATCTCTTGGCTGGGGCCGACGGTACGCACACACGGGTACCTCGTCCGCTGTGGTGGCGGGACATACACAAGGGGGGTATCTCTTGGCTGGGGCCGACGGTACGCACACACGGGTACCTCTTAACGGTACACACACGTACCTCTTCACTGTGGCAGTGGTGGCTCCAGCAATGGTGCCGGGGAAGGGGGGAGGGTGGGAAGCCGGAGGGTACTTGGGGTCAAATACTTGGCTGTCTGACGCGAAAGTAATTTCTATCTTCCTCTTGCTGGGGCTCTCACTTAACGGAGTGGATGGTCGCTCAACATTCAACACTCTGAAACACCGGAAAACACCTTCCTTCTGCGCTAATGTTATATAGAGAACACCGCTATGTTCACCGGCTCGTGTTCTTCGCCTTACGCACCACAATTCCGTATATGTGTATGCGTCGCTATGTAAATATACATATGCTCCAACCTATCGGTGCAGTTAAATCGCCACACTGTGCGTTAATGCGTCACTATAGCGGTGGATTTTAGCCGTCAATCGCTATACGCTGTTGCGTCACTGTAGCGATGCGTTTCAGTCATCATGCAATGCGTCACTGCGTCAGTATAGCGATGCGTTTCAGGAAGCGTCTCACACGGTCGGTCGCGCCAGGCGTCGGCAGGTTTTGCAGCCTGTAATTTATACGGCTTCTCGGCCGTGGTTGGGCGGCGTTAACCTCAGCCTGGGTGCCTGGGGCGCTGGGTGCTGGGTGGCTAGGGTGCTGGGTGCCTGGGGCGCTGGGTGCTGGGTGGCTAGGGTGCTGGGTGCCTGGGGTGGCTCACCCACCCATACACTTTCTGTGGGAGCTTCATCCATGCCTACAACCTCATACTCCCTGGGAACCGTCATCATTATCATACATCATCTAATCATCATTATCATACATCATCTAATCAGCATTATCATACACCATCTAATCATTATCATCATCTAATCAGCATTATTATACATCTAATCATCATTATCATCTTGTAACACGCGCACCGTTCTTAACACATCTAATTGTTTCTTGGAGCTCTGCGATGGTTATGTAGTTCATAAGGTTCACTGTGAATGTTATTAAGGTTCATTATTGGCCTTGGAAGCAAATTTGTGGCCGTTTTCTACGAGAATTGTAATTGTTCTGTGGTGGGACAAAATGCCTACATTTTCCTCGGGGTTTATTCTGAAAATATTGTCCCAACAATTTCTAAATTATTGTTCTTGTTCTGTCTTCATACAGATTATTTCTCAAGGCGTGGCTGATGTAAGGTGTTTTCTCGCTTGGTTCCCATCCTGTTTTTTTTTTTATCTTTTTCCACAACTTTCAGGATTTCTGTGATCTGTTTGCATTTGGTTTATTAGATTTCATTTTTGGTTGTATTCTGTTTTGCATAAATCTTGCAGCTCATTCTGAAGTTTCGTCTGCAATCTTCTATAGTGGTGTGTCCACCACCACCACTACCCTCATGACACCCCACCACTGCCCTACCCTCATGACACCCCACCACTGCCCTACCCTTCCTCACCCCTTCAATCCCCCCCCCTCTAACCCCATCTCTCCTCCCCTCCCCCCACCCCACTATATCCACACAAATATCAGTGGAGCTAAAGCAGATTCTTCACCTTTGGTATGCAAATAGTATTTGTTTATATAGCTTGAGTGCTTACACTGAGGACGGCAGACACTGTGCAATGCAGGCGATGAGTCACAATAACGTGGCTAGAGTACAATCGACTTGAGAATGGTCCAGGACGGACCGAAACGTCGTCGTCCCTTCACCTTCTAGTATGTGGTCTGGTCACACTGTGCAATGGTTCCCTGTGGCGAATACACGCCATATTGCCCTTTTGTAGTCTGCCTCATTCTCAGTAGGTGGTACCTGAGGGCACACCCTCACCCAGCCTCCAGCAACCCAACAACCCGCTTCCACCACCCTGAAACCCACCGCCCCTCCACCACAGACCCACAACCCATACCCCGACCACCACAACCCCCTGGAACCCCATGATACAGGACACACAGTGGTAAGGTGGGTCCCAGGGGGTGAATCTCTTGGATCTGATAGATGGTTATGCTAATTTTGTGTTTTCTTAGTATTATTTCTATGGTGTACTGACCACTTGTAGGTGTTCGGTCTCCTCCAGCGTCTGGTAGGTGTTCGGTCTCCTCCAGCGTCTGGTAGGTGTTCGGTCTCCTCCAGCGTCTGGTAGGTGTTCGGTCTCCTCTAACGTCCGGTAGGTGTTCGGTCTCCAGTTTTAAAGACCTTATAAACTTTTCCTTGAGACCCTCGCGTATGACTGTGTAACTTATCGTGTGCGCTCCACCTCCCATACTCAGTCTGGTCACTCGGTCCTTATGCCTCTAGATTGTTGATGTGTGGGAGGGAGGAGGCTGTTGTGGGTGGGAACTAGAAGCAATAATAGCTGTCAGGTATATTGGAGTGTGTTGGGAGAGAAGGGTGGGGGGGGGGGTTGTACTGTTGCACGTTCACCATTGTCACGCTTGCTGACCTCTGTCACCTGTGGTTATGTAAGAGGTTTTTCTTGCCAGTGTCGGTCTCTACTTTCACGCGTATGTGTGTGTGTGACTGTGCTCACCTGGATGTACTTGCGTGGCCCGAGCTTCACACACTTCCTTATTGTTCTCCCTCACACACAGGTTCTTCTTATTCACTTCCTCACACACAGGTTCCTTACGCCTGTCAATCACCAGTCGCCAGGGGCCAGATTCACGAAAGCAGTTACGCAAGCACTTACGAACGTGTACATCTTTCCTCAATCTTTGACGGCTTTGGTTACATTTATTAAACAGTTTACAAGCATGGAATCTTGCCAATCAACTGTTGTTATTGTTATAAACAGCCTCCTGGTGCTTCGGAGCTCATTAACTGTTTAATAATTGTAAACAAATTACTTTCTTATTCCTTTGTGGCTTATGCGGGCACTTAGCTTTCACTCGCATTATGATGTTCGTGTCCCTCCTCTTCTTTCCCACTTAGTTCTGAGTATTTTGTATGTCGTAATTATGTCTCATCAGTTTATTTTCTCTTCCGGTGATGTAAGATTTAGTTCTTTTGACTTTCTAGGGAGCTCAAACCTCTCAGTTCTGGGACTAACCTGCTGGCATATGTGACATAGAGTTTTGAATGAATACTTCATACCCAAGACTCTACTACAAATTAGAGGTATTGTCAGGCATCATCACCGTGACAAGGTAACTGAGGAAAGGAGCATAGAAGCACAAACTAGTGAATCTATACGATGGTACAACATGGTTGCAGCTGGCAATCCCAATCGTTATGGCCGAAGAGGAGGACGAGGGAGGGAATCAGTAATAGCAAGAATCCGTCTTGGATACAAATATCCTTGGAGATATGGAATGGAAACAACAGTTGATCAGCGAAGTTGCAGAATCTGTGGTGAGAGTGATGGATACCGCCTTGACCACTATCTACGTGAATGTGAACACCTGAGAGATATCAGAAATATGTGTAGAATAATAAACCCCACATTGTTTGAGTTAGGAAAACACTATTTGTCAAATATTGATGCTGTTCTTAAAAGATTTCCCCATTTTGCACCCGCAAGATAACGTAAGCTTTTAAGGGTTGATAGATGTTAATCTTCTTGTTTGAGGAGCTGTTCACTTGAGACAGTTAAGCAAGTCCCAGCTGTGTCTGGGTACAAGTGACAGGATGAACAACCCAGCGGGTTTTCTTCCTATTGGGGAGTGTTGTACATGCTGCTATGGCGGTGTGTCCACTCACAAGATGAGTGGCGCTGCCCAATAAACTCGCCCCTCGGGGCAAAATTTATAAAATTTAATTTGAACTAGAGTTCAAGTGTCTGAATGGAGTTCACATGTTTTCCGACGTTGCCTATGACGCTGATGCTATTCGGTTAGTGTGTACTTCAGGATACAGGATTACAACTCATCAAGCATGTACGCGTACACTTCCGAAACCTGTACATCATTCCTCAATCATGGTGACATAGCAGTTATTAAATAGTTTACATGCTTTACAACCCTTCACAACCCAAGGTTGTTATTGTTATAGACACCCTTGTAGCGCTTCTTAAACCTTTAATTGTTCCATAAATGTAAACCAAACCGCCATGATTCAGGAAAGATGTACATGTTTCGTAAATGGATACGACTGATCCAGGTCATGGGAGGCTGCATCAGTGCGAGAAGAACATGTGCTGGCGATGAAAAGTGGAGGAGATGCGTCGTAATACCTGTTGAAGGGGGGGGGGGGGAGGACGTAGCCAGGGGCGGGGAGAGGTGTCGAGCCATGTAGCCAACTACGCCACGAGGGCGAATGGCAAGAATGGACAGCCCCGCTCCTGTGCCAGATAAGTTCACTACGGGCTCGCCATAGCCCGTGCTACTTGGAACGTTTTGTTCCCAGTAGCTGAATCTAAAACAACAACAGCAGCATGAAGGGGGAAAGGAAATATCATACGAAAGCACCGAGCCATTACGACTATATAACACTTGGAAGGGATCCGGATAAGGATTTGGGATGGGACGGGGGGAAGAAAGAATGGTGCCCAACCACTTGGAATGTCGGGGGATTGAACGCCGACCGGCATGACGCTCTACCGTCGCTCTACCGTCCAGCCCAAGTGGAAGGAAAGCATTAGATTTAAAATCATGAAGAAACGCTGCGACTGAGAGGGAGCTGCAAGAGAGAGTGGAAGGAAGAACACATACAGGTGCCATAGACCAGGCGACGAGTGTCAACTTAGGTGAGCAGGCACCTTCACCACGGTGGAACACCTAGACCCAATTATAATCATTTGATCCTCAAACACCTCCTTCTCATAAACACAGAACAAATGCTCTGTAAACCACTCGCTTCCTCTTCTATTTTTTGAACGGAAAAACTGTACACACAAACAGCTAACCTAACCTAACCTAACCTAAGCCCAACTCTAGACATAACTAGAATATATAATAATAGTTTTTACTTGCTAAAATAACTTTTTCATTGCATAATACGGAAAATGTATGAAAGCGTCTTTGAGGTCGGCTGCATCGTGGACGAGCGCAGCAAGAGGATGGGTTGTCCTCAGAGGTCCAAGATAACATAGCCAGTGAACCCCAGAGGTCCAAGATAACATAGCCAGTGAACCCCAGAGGTCCAAGATAACCCCAGAGATTTAACATAACATAATGATTGAACCTCAGAGATCCAAGATTACATAACGAGTTATCCCCAGAGGTCCAAGATAACATAGCGAGTGAAGGTTCAAGAGAGGATGAGGACGGTGTGGGGGGGGGGGATAATGGGAAATACGCCCGGTGAGATTCCTTTCTCATCTCGATGACGTCACCGCTATAATGAACCGCCGATTATGAGAAGAGAAAATCTATTGTGAATTCATCGTGTAATTATGAGAATTTCTTCTCCTATTGTCTTAATAACCCCGGAGATGACTGTGGACTAGTCCCCGGAGGTGACTGTAGACTAGTCCCCGGAGATGACTGTGGACTAGTCCCCGGAGATGACTATGGACTAGTCCCCGGAGGTGACTGTGGACTAGTCCCCGGAGATGACTGTGGACTAGTCCCCGGAGATGACTATGGACTAGTCCCCGGAGGTGACTGTGGACTAGTCCCCGGAGATGACTGTGGACTAGCCCCCGGAGATGACTATGGACTAGTCCCCGGAGGTGACTGTGGACTAGTCCCCGGAGATGACTGTGGACTAGTCCCCGGAGGTGACTGTGGACTAGTCCCCGGAGGTGACTATGGACTAGTCCCCGGAGGTGACTATGGACTAGTCCCCGGAGATGACTGTGGACTAGTCCCCGGAGGTGACTGTGGACTAGTCCCCGGAGGTGACTATGGACTAGTCCCCGGAGGTGACTATGGACTAGTCCCCGGAGATGACTGTGGACTAGTCCCCGGAGGTGACTGTGGACTAGTCCCCGGAGGTGACTATGGACTAGTCCCCGGAGGTGACTGTGGACTAGTCCCCGGAGGTGACTATGGACTAGTCCCCGGAAGTGACTATGGACTAGTCCCCGGAGGTGACTATGGACTAGTCCCCGGAGGTGACTGTAGACTAGTCCCCGGAGGTGACTGTGGACTAGTCCCCGGAGGTGACTATGGACTAGTCCCCGGAAGTGACTGTACTAGTCCCCGGAGGTGACTGGACTAGTCCCCGGAGGTGACTATGGACTAGTCCCCGGAAGTGACTATGGACTAGTCCCCGGAGGTGACTATGGACTAGTCCCCGGAGGTGACTGTAGACTAGTCCCCGGAGGTGACTATGGACTAGTCCCCGGAAGTGACTATGGACTAGTCCCCGGAGGTGACTGTGGACTAGTCCACGGAGGTGACTATGGACTAGTCCCCGGAAGTGACTATGGACTAGTCCCCGGAGGTGACTATGGACTAGTCCCCGGAGGTGACTGTAGACTAGTCCCCGGAGGTGACTGTAGACTAGTCCCCGGAGATGACTGTGGACTAGTCCCCGGAGGTGACTGTAGACTAGTCCCCGGAGGTGACTGTAGACTAGTCCCCGGAAGTGACTATGGACTAGTCCCCGGAGGTGACTGTAGACTAGTCCCCGGAGGTGACTGTAGACTAGTCCCCGGAAGTGACTATGGACTAGTCCCCGGAGGTGACTATGGACTAGTCCCCGGAGGTGACTATGGACTAGTCCCCGGAGGTGACTATGGACTAGTCCCCGGAGGTGACTATGGACTAGTCCCCGGAGGTGACTATGGACTAGTCCCCGGAGGTGTCTGTGGACTAGTCCCCGGAGGTGACTATGGACTAGTCCCCGGAGGTGACTATGGACTAGTCCCCGGAGGTGACTGTAGACTAGTCCCCGGAGGTGACTGTAGACTAGTCCCCGGAGGTGACTGTAGACTAGTCCCCGGAAGTGACTATGGACTAGTCCCCGGAGGTGACTGTAGACTAGTCCCCGGAGGTGACTGTAGACTAGTCCCCGGAAGTGACTATGGACTAGTCCCCGGAGGTGACTGTGGACTAGTCCCCGGAGGTGACTGTAGACTAGTCCCCGGAGGTGACTGTAGACTAGTCCCCGGAGATGACTGTGGACTAGTCCCCGGAGATGACTGTGGACTAGTCCCCGGAGGTGACTGTAGACTAGTCCCCGGAGGTGACTGTAGACTAGTCCCCGGAGGTGACTGTAGACTAGTCCCCGGAGGTGACTGTAGACTAGTCCCCGGAGGTGACTGTGGACTAGTCCCCGGAGGTGACTGTAGACTAGTCCCTAACCATTGTGCTCACGGAAGGAAGGTACCCCGGGGTATTTGGTCTTAAAATAGCCCAATCGTACAGCACCCCACGCACGCACTCACCAGCCCCCACACTCACCACCCCACACACTCACCAGCCCCCACACTCACCACCCCACACACTCACCACCCCACACACACTCACCACCCCACACACACTCACCACCCCACACACTCACCACCCCACACACTCACCACCCCACACACACTCACCACCCCACACACTCACCACCCCACACACTCACTAGCCCCCCAAGCATAGAGGGTGTTGAAGCGTAGGCAACACTTACACAATGGTGTTCTAGATAACGGGGGAAATAAAGGTTAATTGGGATGTGACCCACATTTAGTGTGGGTGAAGCTCCAGCTCCTGCGCCCCAAGACTCAGCTGTCAGTCATCTGGTGCAGTCACTCCACCTCACCTTTCTTTATTGAATTACTATTTGTTTGTTTTTCTTTATTAAATAATATAGAATATAAAAATCATATTTACATCGATTTACAAGTGAAAATGCTACATTTATACTTAGTTTATATAGTTCTCAGGAAACCAATTTTTTCATATCACATAGATTATATCACATATCTTCACATAGATGATATCACATATCATCACAGATGTTATCACATATCCCATAGATGATATCACATATCATCACATTGATGATATCACATGGTCACATATCACATCACATATCATCCGTAAACCCCAAATATTATACCTGATCCTGCCTCGCGAAAACTTCAATATTTTGTCTACTGAGTAACCCTCAAGCCTGCCTATCCACCACAAAAAATATAAAAAAGTAACCTAATTATTGTTTTCTTAATTTTCTTGCATTTTATGTCAATATGAAACATTAAAAACCTCATTAAATCCACTCTAATTCAATAGGTTTACAGTGAAAAACAAACATTTATCTATGCTCACCTACCCGAGCTATAGGGGGATGAATATATGAAGTTACTATGGTGTTGAGTTGATTTTCATATAGCTGTGTCTGTGGTGCTGGTACTGTGCACAGTATTAACACCACAGACACAGAGAGACAGCTGGTGATGTATATACTACCAAATCCTCTTCCTTTCGGGATTTAGAGAGCTACCATCCTCCAAATTCCAATTTGATTTTGTTAGTTACCTCATCACCTCTGATGTTGATAAGAGTTCTCTCTCAGAGTACCTATTGCAGAGGTGCTATAGGTTCTCTGAGGGAGAACTCTTATCAACATCAGAGGCCTGAGACTGTTCAACACGCTTCCACTACACCTAAGGTGCATAACTGACCGACCCCTCACAGTGTTCAAGAGAGAACTCGATAAACACCTCCAAAGGATACCTGATCAACCAGGCTGTGACTGTGTCAACCAACAGCCTGGTTAACCAGTCCAGCAACGAGAAGGCCTAGTCGAGGACCTGGCCGCGGGGACGCTAAGCCCCGCAATCATCTCAAAGACATCCCTCAAGACATATCAGAGAACCGTATTCCATTAATTCCTCTGATTTGCAGGAGAGTCCTGAGTATTAGCGGTTGACTGTAGTCCCCTACAGCATCCTCAGCTACTCAAGCGAATCTAGATCAAAATAATCAAAACCTGATTGGTTGTCATTTACATAATTATCTTAACTTAAGCGACTGTTCCTTCCTATGTTTTCTGCAATTTTTTGGTCTAAGGCTTTGTAGTGTAGCTCTTGAGTCGTTGCGAATCACTACTTCCCTTGTGTTAACTTTTGGGTATCTTAACGACAAAACAATGGCAGCGAATTCGTTCTTGTTCTTCTTTTTCGTTATGGAAGGCTTTGTTTCCGCTGCACCAGCCTGGCCAGCATGAAGGCTACGAGACCCATCAGTGGAGAGTTGATCTTATTCAGCTACTGTCTGTGTTCCGGTCCTCGAGATGTGTGTCTTATGATTTATGGTGACACGTTACGTAGAGAGAAGGGCTGCGTAAGGGAACAGGAGGGAAAAGGAGAGCGCTGCAGGGAGAGGGAGGGAAAAGGAGAGCTCTGCAGGGAGAGGGAGAGGTGGAAGGAGAAAGCAACAGGGAGAGGGAGGTGACCACAGGGAGCTGGAGGAAGTGTGAGAGGGAGGGAATGAGTAGTGAGAGAGGAGGCAGTTGATGGTGGAGCGTCCTAGTTTCGCCAGGTTTCTCCCCCGTGTGTTGCTTGAGGACGGTGGCGTAGCCTCGTCTCCCGCCCTCCACGCGGCGCTTCCAGTCCCCTCCACTCGCTCGAGGACTACTAGGCTATAACACCTGAGAAAACTACGTAACCTACTTCGTCGCTACTCTTTAAACAACCCCAGCCCAACCCATCTCAACCTCGCCTAACGAAAATAAGAGATTAAATATTGTGTTGAAGGGGACATAAAATACTGTGTTTTACCTGTAGGCTGCCGGAGGTGTGTGAGGTCATATGTTCTACCCGGTACAGGTTTTGGAGCCTACCCTTAGGGCTTCTTGCTGCACATCATCCTCCTTCTCCTCTCATACGGTCCAGAGATCTGGGTTTAATTCCAGCACATCACAACTACGGCAATATTTTGTATTTTCTTGGTTTCTTATTAATTTGTGCGTCTCTTAATTATTTCCTGAGAATTAGTGTTATTAGAGAAATTAAGAAAATATGGAGATTTGGCCGCATCTATATTTTGAAGATGGTTCCCTAGTTCAAGTTCAAGTGTGTTTATCGAGACAATTAGAGCTGAAGAGGATAGAGTACCTTAGGCTATTTCTACCCCTCCCCCCCACCCCCGCCTTCAGGTCCCTCAGAGGGCTCACAAATCCAGTAAGAAATTGAAATTGAAGTTCAAATAGAAATTGAAATAAGTTTACTGAGGTAAAATACACACAAAGGGATGAGGTAGCTCAAGCTATCCTCACTCCGTTAGTACATCGTGGTAATATATACATAGACACACATCACAAACAATAAACATATTACCGAACATTCTGAGAGATAAACATATACATTTCCTCCTTTACACAAGTAGTATGGTAATATGACAGAACACGACTCGATTCCCTAGCTACTGCAGCCTATTACTCTTGACCCACTAGAAACGTTTGTAGATACGTTTGTGAACGTATTAACCCACTAAACAGATGACGTAACCACGATATTTTTTTTTACGATCTTTATGTTCTTAAAACGTTTAAATAACTTAAAAACGTTTTCTTGTTCCGTTGTATATGTTTGGTGGAATGTGAGGCACTAGTGGTGTTAAGCGATGTGGTTCGCTCCCGTTGTGTGAGGCGCTTGTACTGTGCTCTTCCACAAATTGTTTCCTGGAGTTATTTAATGCCGTGAACGCGAACTTTTAATATAGATCAGCTTAATATTATTAACCTGACTGCAGTTTGAGAGGCTAGGATGAGAGGCTACGATGATAGGCTAGGATGAGAGGCTAGGATGATAGGCTAGGATGAGAGGCTAGGATGATAAGCTAGGATGAGAGGCTAGGATGCGAGGCTAGGATGCATTGTTTTGTAACGATAGGACGCATTGTGCTAATGATTCAGCTTAGTCGGTTCGTTGCATTTAGTTTGTCATCGTTTATAGTACCTCCTCACATCCAGACTCAACCACACACTCTCATTCACACTCAACCACGCACTAGGAGGGTAGAAATAGCCTAAGCTACTCTATTTTACTCTGATAATCTACTCTACTTTAGCTAATCTACTCTACTCTGTTTTATATGTTTTTTATTGTCTCAATGAATGTACTTGAACTTGAACCACGCACTGTCATTAAGACTCTCCCATGCAGACAGTCATCCAGACAGTCATCCAGTCATCCAGATAACCACTAGTGCCCCGTGATATCCTATAAGGAACCATCCCGGTACATCTTGGCCGAGCTGGGTCAACAACAATTGATAACAACGTTGACCCACCCATGTTGGGCACATACCCAACAGCAATTCCTGTTAAAAAAGCTGGATAAGGCTAGTTCCAAGCGTCTGGCCTCCAACCTTGAACAGACATTTTAAATTTGTAAAGATGTTATCATCATTGTGTTCCTGGTCGCTGTGAACTTAAACTTTTGGAAATGAACGAGTGCAAAACTTTTGGAAATAAAAAGTTTCCATCCCGCTGTTCTCCAGGTACATTGTCAACTATGGCTTTATATTATATATTTATAGAAGCTATATTGATATTATATATTATAGCTTTACGAAAAAAATAGGTATTGTTACCTAATAAATAATAATTATTATTAATACCTAATACTATTGTAAATAGTGTTTGGTATTAGCGGAATAGGGCGTGAGGTGATAAGTCTTCTGCCCCCTTTCCCTTTCTTCCCCCACGAGCCCCCCTTCCTCCTCCCCCCCATACCCCCCTCCCCCATGCCCCCCTGGTAAGAGGACGGGTGGGGGGCAGGCACCATCGTGCTGGGCATCTTATCTCACACTCCCGGAAGCTGCCCGCGTCTTGATCTGTCTTGTCACCCTTCTCCTTCACCACAACTCTCACCTCTCTCACCCGCTTCCTCTTCCAGGTTTATCAGCATTCTTTCGTTCTCTCTTCCTAATGTTCGTTATCTTAAATTTCCATATGCTTATCTTCTTGAGGTTATCTTAAGATGATTTCGGGGCTTTTTAGTGTCCCCGCGGCCCGGTCCTCAACCAGGCCTCCACCCCCCCAGGAAGCAGCCCGTAACAGCTGACTAACACCCAGGTACCTATTTACTGCTAGGTAACAGGGGCATAGGGTGAAAGAAACTCTGCCTATTGTTTCTCGCCGGCGCCCGGGATCGAACCCGGGACCACAGGATCACAAGCCCAGCGTGCTGTCCGCTCGGCCGACCGGCTTCCTGCTTGAGAAAATTCACTCGATAAAACATCTAAATTATCGCTTTAATTTTTTAAATTTGTATTCCCTAAACCGCAGGCGGAAGATATATATATATATATATATATATATATATATATATATATATATATATATATATATATATATATATATATATATATATATATATATATATATGATAATTTACACTTTGGAAATATTAGGCGGACTGGTTCTAAATCTCCACCCGGAAATGCACCACATGAGACCAGGAGGCATGGCAGGAAGTGCAGAAGAACCTCGTAAAAAAAGCAGAGGTGCAATAGGCACGCTGAGAGAGAACTCCATCAACATCAAAGGTCCATGACTCCCTCTACACATAAGGGGCATAACTGGCCAACCTCTCACTGTGTTCAAAAACAGAATTTGGTGAACACCTCTAAAGAATTCCTGGTCAACCCATCTGTGATTCATACTACAGGCTGCGAGCAGCTGCGTCTAACAGCCTGGTTGGTCACCAGTACTTTAGACCCGCCACAAGTGTTGCAAGGCAACCATGCGTCCCATGCACAATATGACAGTTCAACACATAAATGCAGCCCATATTATTTCATAATCATTAACATCATTAATTATTAAACAAGTACACAAACACCGCTAAACCAAATAATAATAAAAATAATAATAATAATAATAATAATAATAATAATAATAATAATAATAATTAAAAATCTCTCTGTTACTTTTAAATACACATAAACAACAGCTGTGTGACGTTGTGTGTGACACCCTAGGGGGGGGGCTGTGACGTAGGGGGGGAGAGGGGGTGGACTGTGACGTCAGGTGAGGGGGGGGAGTAAGAGGGGTGGTTACTGCACATCTCACGGTCAATATAGTTTTCACTTTCCTGAACAATTAAGTAATAAAGGAAAGGGGAAGGCTGTGGGTTACCGTGGCGGGTACCTGAGGGCTAACCCCTCCTCCCCCTCCCCCTTCTGAAGGGGGCCAGCTCTTCCTACTTTTTCCTTCCCATCTATTCTTTATTTCCACCCTTTTTTTCCCCCTACCCTCACTCCTCCACTCCTTTCTTCCCATCAATAGGGGGAAAAATATAGTGCACCGCAATAAAGTAGCAGATATTTTCAACATTTCAATTCGATATAAAGAGGTTAACATCAGACAATCAATGCGCCCAGTCACAGACTGGTTTAGATAACAGGAAAGACAGTTATACTGATGAAAAACTGTCAGGAGGTAGAGTGGCAAGAAGTAGTATTACACAAGGATCACGCCTGGGCACATAGCCTGGGATCAGAGCCTGACTCCTGTGTGCTTTTGTATAAATGATCCAGGACTCTTGGCGCTCATTAAACGGGAAGCAATTCGAAATTCGCTGACGATGGAACACAAAGGCAAACACGTGTTGCTTGGTCACAGCTGCAAGGTTACTACTCTCACGGAAGCCAAGGGGCGGGAGGGGGGCCTTCAGAATATATTGGTGTGTGTGCCAGATAGGTTGGAAACGGGAGTATATGGATGTTGGTAAAGCAGAAAGAGGTCTAGAAGAGCAGCAGTGTGTGTGTGTGTGTGTGTGTGTGTGTGTGTGTGTGTGTGTGTGTGTGTGTGTGTGTGTGTGTGTGTGTGTGTGTACTCACCTAGTTGGGTGAGTAAACACACACACCCTCTCTCTCTCGTGTGTGTGTACTCAGGACTGTTTGTGTGTGTGTGTGTGTGTGTGTGTGTGTGTGTGTGTGTGTGTGTGTATTCACCTAGTTGTGCTTTCGGGGGTTTAACTTTGCTTTTAAGCTTTCGCTCAGTAATAGTTCAGAACACAACTCTTCTCTAACTTACAGTTAAAACTGTGTGCCGAATTGACCTCGACAATTTCCTCATGTAATTCATTCCGTTAATTGAGGATCCTGACACTGATGAAGTTCCTTCTGATATCTCTACGACTCATTAGCGTCTCCAATTTCCATTTACGTCGTTCGTCATTTTGAAGGTTATCTGTTATGCCGTCAATTGTCCCTTAGAATCTTCAACGTCGTCATCATATCTTCCCTATTCTTGTTTAAGTTGTTGTTCTTCCCTGTGTTTGTCTCCCTCTCCTCTGCCACGGGTCCTGGAGCACCTGCCACTACTGGCGGTGTCTGCCGCGGGCAACCACACACCCGCCACCTTCCGTCTTCCCAACAATTAAAATACCAGCGTTTAGGCGGCCACCAACTTTAGTAATGTCCCGCGTCCGGTCTCTTCAGCACCTGGTCGCTAGTCGCGGAGCTGTCTCATGTTGTCCTCCTGGCTGAGAGAGTGAGTGTGTGAGTGTGTGCGTGAGTGTGTGTGTGTGCGTGCGTGTAGGTGGCTCGCCTCTCGGTACACTGGTTCCACAAACTTCCTCGCTACAAATTCCCACTTTCTCAATCCGCTATTTAAGGCGTACTTTTTCCCGTTTTCTGGTGTGGTATTATAGCACCGCTCTGGCGAGGAGTCCGGACTGTCCGGGGTCAAAGCGGGCACGTCTAGGTCGAGAGGCGGGCTGTTATCGTGCTTGTGCTGCGAGAGAGAGAGAAAAGCTGGTTGAAAACCGGTGTGAGGTGGCAATTTGGTCGGGCTCGTGTCGGTACAACAATATTTCCCTCCTCCTAAACTCTCCAGTTTGGGTCGATAACGATCGGTGGCCACGGCTCTCCGCTCTTATCTGTGATAGACAGATGACGGGGCGGATGCTGCTTCCGGGAGGACAGGGAGTTACGATATGGTGAAACCCGTCTTGTAGGGCGTTGACTCTGTGTGGGAGAGACGGGGGTTGGTGGCTCAGTGCTTGCGGGGTCTCTCCTGTTGCACTTACCTTATGCTCTCTCTCTCTCTCTCTCTCTCTCTCTCTCTCTCTCTCTCTCTCTCTCTCTCTCTCTCTCTCTCTCTCTCTCTCTCTCTCTCTCTCATTCCTAACCATGCACCACCCAGATATCATTCACTGAATTGTTGCATATCATTGGACCTCTGGGCCATCACTTCAGTAACGACAGAATCACTCCGGCGACTCCACCCTCCCTCTCTACCTCCTCCGTCACCATCGTCACTATCACCAGCAACCTCAACCACCACTACTACCACCATCACCACCGTAGTCACCCACCTCAACATCAATATTAACTCTTCACGTTGTAGCATCCTCACCACCGCAAGCAGTCCGCACAACCTTGGTCTTCCCCTCCCACCACAACCATCACAACTACAACCGTACCACCAGGAAACTTACAAGTCCTTGACCAACTTCACGAGCGGGACAATAGGTGATTATTAGAATTCAATCCCAATAAGTGTAATGTAGATGGGAGAAGGAAAGGGAATTGTCGGGAAAGCGCCAAGCCATTACGACTATATAGCACAGGGAAAGGGGTCAGGATAAGAATTTGGGATGGGACGGGGAGGGAAGGAATGGTGCCCAACCACTTGGACGGTCGGGGGGATTGAACGCCGACCTGCATGAAGCGAGACCGTCGCTCTACCGTCCAGTCCAATTGGTTGGGCTCTCCACGCTGGAACTGCTAACCTTTGACCTCACCCTACAGCCATGCCAGGTGACTGACAACTGGAACAATTGGTCAAGACGAGGATGACAGATAGTGACCTTGTATCGCCAGGAGGGTGGCTGACACCTGCGTCGACAGCCTCCATTCCAGAACCGGTCTACAAGCAAACGACTACAAGTCTAGTGGTTGACAAGTAGAGTGTGAGATAAGACAAGTCGACAGGTAACCTAAGACGACAATCTAAGTGAATCTAAGACGACAGGTGAATAGAACCATTGCCACCTGATCTTGGAACCTGGTTCTCACCAAGTTTGACATCGAAGCTTCTATATTTACACGTAAGAAATAAACCAATACAAAATTTGACGTAATGAAAAAACATTATCTTCACAAAATATATGAAATTTGTAAGAAAAATCTACAAGACTGGAAATAATGCTAAATCAATTGATTAGGCGATTGTGTACGATTGTATACATATATATATATTTAGTGTGACTTTATAGAGAGGACGCTAGTCTCATCTTGTGAACGGCTGGGGGGTGGGGGGTTGTTTGTTACAGCTGAGTACTGGTTTCATGACAGGTGAGTATTTTGATGAGTGATGGTGGGTGAAGTTTACATTCTTCACTCCCAGCCAGAGTTTGCCAACCACGACACTCTCCACCTTCCTCCATCTTGTATTGTTGAACAAATAGGCTGTTGGTACGTCATTTCTGCCAGTGTGTTTACTTAGCTAATTGCCTAATTGTGCTTGCGGGGGGTTGAGTTCTGGCTCTTTGGTTCCGCCTCTCAACTGTCTATCAACAGGTTCCTGAGCCTACTGGGCTCTATCATATCTACACTTGAAGCTGTGTATGAAATGTGTGTGTGTGTGTATGTGTGTATGTGTGTGTGTGTGTGTGTGTGTGTCTGTGTGTGTGTGTGTGTGTGTGTGTGTGTGTGTGTGTGTGTGTGTGTGTGTGTGTGTGTGTGTGTGTGTGTGTGTGTGTGTGTGTGTGTGTGTGTGCGTGTGCGATCACGATCATGTCAACGTATCCTTGCGTGCGATCGTCATGTCTGTGTGAACACTATTCAAACCCGTAACGACCAGATCATAGGAAGGAGAAAATTGGCCACTGGGTGCACAGGGGAGAGAGAGAGAGCGTCCTCAAGGCAACTCGTGCTCCAGTCCGGAGCCGCTGCATCCCGCCCACAAAACACACACCAAATTCCCCCTAGACGCGTAATAACTAGTAGTTCCAGCAGCATCTTGTTTACATGCTGCTGGAACTACTACTGGAATTTTTCAATAACGCATTTATAATACGTTATTTAGTAATTATTTATCTTTAAACGGTAACGTTAAGTAGCGCCTCCACAGGTGCATGCGTAAGTTTTAACGCACTATGTACCTAAAAGACCATTTTCGTGACTTGGAAAACATTGATGTATATTATAATTTTGTGTATTGTTCGGTGAAGGATAAGGTCAGGTTACCGCCACATCTCCCGTGTCAGTTGAGTAACGAAGGGGCTCACCATAGCCCGTGCTACTTGCAACTTTCTGTTCCGAGTAGCTGAGTCTAAAACAACAACAGGTCAGGTTAGGTGTTTTGGTTTTGTTCGCAATTATTGGTGTTTGCAGTGCGTGGGTGAATCATTTAGATAATTGTGATTCGAAAATAGAAACTGAGCGAAGCACTCTTATGTTTAATAAAAGTTCAAAGAAGCTTTTAACCAATGAACAAATCCACAAAGGCCGTGACGAGGATTCAAACCTGCGTCCGAGAGCATCCCAGACGCTGCCTTAATCGCCTGAGCTACGACATGGTCAAAAGCCTTGGTCCTTTAGCCAATGTTCTGCGGATATATTCCTCTTAAAATTGTCACTAGATTGACGCGCCAGCCTCTAGGACCGTGTGTATTACTCCGTGTCTTGAGTATGCGTGTATACGGCATCAATTATACGTATATCAATACCACGAGTATGTAATTACGTAATGAGTAACATAATAATAATATAGGAATATAGTATTCGGCCAGGCCGAGGCGGGCCACGCTGGGTGGTAGTGGTGGTAGTGGTGGTGGCGTTGATGACGCAGGTAGTGGTGGTAGTGGTGTTGTTAGAGAGCAATAACTCCAGTACGCAATTCACCCATAATGAGAGCCGATGATGGCGGCCGGCGTGAGAGGCAAGCAGCCATGACAGTGGTACAATTTACTGTGGTTGGTGGAACCTGTAACGGAACCCTCCGTTGATGTTGCCAAGGTTCCTACGTCTCTCTCTCCCTCTCTCCCTCTCTCTCTCTCTCTCTCCCTCTCTCTCTCTCTCTCTCTCTCTCTCTCTCTCTCTCTCTCTCTCTCTCTCTCTCTCTCTCTCTCTCTCTCTCTCTCTCTCTCTCTCTCTCTCTCTCTCTCTCTCTCTCTCTCTCTCTCCCCCCTCTCTCTCTCTCTCTCTCTCTCCCTCTCCCTCTCTCTCTCTCTCTCTCTCTCTCTCTCTCTCTCTCTCTCTCTCTCTCTCTCTCTCTCTCTCTCAAAATCACGCACCCTCAGATGGCTCTGAGATCTCCTACAACTGACAAAATTATAAACTGTAAAATAATTAAGGTAGAGGTAGAAGAGAGATTGTTTCACAATTTGTAACAACCCAAGTGGTTGTTACGCACTTGTAACAGTCACCTGGGTTGTTTGCAGTCGCGCGTGTTTTGTTCGTATGCCTTTGAGAGTTACCCTGACCACAAAAACTGGTCTCGGGTCTTGAAAACTAATCCTTAACCTTCTCCCGACCCTTGAGACCCGGCCTCACTTAGGTGGCCTTTGTAGACGTATTCTGAGGATGGCGTGTGCGTGCGTGTGTGTGCGTGCGTGCGTGTGTACGTGCGTGCGTGGAGCTCTTCGTTCAACATTCCCGCGAGCTGGGGTGGCAAGTCGACCTTTCCCGCCCTCTAGGTGACGTACAACGGCCTGGTGACCCGGCTCCACGTGACTCCACGACCTGGAGGCTCTTGGTTCACGTGACCCCATGACCTGGAGGCTCTTGGTCCACGTGACCTCCATGACCTGGAGGCTCTTGGTCCACGTGACCCCATGACCTGGAGGCTCTTGGTCCACGTTACCTCCATGACCTGGAGGCTCTTGATCCACGTGACCTCCACGACTGTCAGTTCATGCTAGAACTCCTCTTCTATATTCCTTTGCCATTCGAGACTTACCAGGGTTCGACTCCCGCGCTGGACGCAATGCTGGAGCAAGTTTTCTTATACCTGGTGTCGCTGTTCACCTAGCAGTAGATACCCAAGAGTGAGACAAGCATTATGGGTTACATCCTGGACAAGGTCAAAGGTTAGGCTAGGAACACCATTGTAAACATACGAGGCTTCCTACTCTGATAATGGGGGGAAAGAAATCAGCCTAATATAGTACATATGTGTACTATAATAGCCTAATATAGTACATATATGTACTATAATAGGCCTAGGAATATTTAAGTTTTTTTTAGCTTCATTTTTTTTCGGACTGTAAAGCGAATAGTACAAAATTCTACTAATTACTTAGTACGTCAATGTTTGTACTATGGTGCACATAGTTACAAAAAGTACTATCTAAATAGGAGGATGAGCTGAAGAAAACGTTATTAACAGCAATTATCATGTCATTATTTCATATATGTGTGAATGAGCGCCATGTTCCTTATCTGCTCATATATTTAGTCGTTAAATACTGTCAATTCTCGACAGTTAAACAGGTACCAGAGCCCCGTACCACACGCACACAGGCGAACATACTCACACAAACGCACTGATCTTGACGAGAGGCTCCACTCAACACACCATTTCGTAATATCACCCCAAAAAACAGTTTTATAACTTGGGAGTTGTCGTCCAATATCTCCGCGCGCGTGGGCGAGGCTTGAGCAACCCCCTCGTGTCCCGTTTTCTTTATGTGTCGCTTCCTGATTCCCCCCCCCATCTTCTGTGTCATGTCCTGCTCGATGGAGCTCAATTTTTGATATATTGCTTCGTATTTTCTTTGTGTCGTATACATGAGTATACATGGAGCTCAATTTTGATATATTACTTCGTATTTTCTTTGTGTCGTATACATGAGTATACCACGTAACTGTGCTGTGAGGGGAAGGAGCAGACAGCTTACCTTGCTGGCTGCTTCACTCTCAGGCTTTAACAGAATGATCACAAAGGTTATATAAACTAGATATATTGATATATTCCCCCTTAGCCATACTTAACGCTCGCTAACTTTGGTCTAAGTAACGTCACTCTTAGAAGTGTCCACCCACACCAAGATGCTGAGGAAGGATGTGTTGCTACGCGGATTGTTTATCTTCAACCAGATTAAAAACATGTCCACTTTGTGTACTAATTTACCGTTTGAACGACGACAAATTGCTGTAGAAATTAAAGAAGCTATTTTTAGGTTGAAAAGTTGCATGTAAACACAAATTGAAAATATCTTAGTCCATTGTTGAAAAATATATATAAATTGGCCAAAATATATTGTCACAAATACATTAAGAGAGAAGAATGTGTGTATACATAAAATGTAAAATATTGTCTGGAACGTCACTGGATGAAATGTTTACTTTCATTGACAAATGTTATTTATTTTCCTGACGTTGTATTGTACTGAGCATAGTTGTAAACAGTGTGTGTGGGGTAATTATCCTTACATTTTTTGTTATTAATACCACATATTATCCTTACAGCGGGATATATCTCTGAGGAAATCTACGGATGCTGCTTGCATCTTGCCATCATGGCTCCAAAGATTTCTCTGCTTATTCACATGTTTCGAATTGGTTTCATGGTATAGTGTAGGTAGTGATGACTTGATATGACGGGTGGCCGACGGTAGGGTTATAGGAGACAGGTACACAGGTCATGGGTAGTCAGTTGACAGGAAGAACCAAGCGGGATGAGTACACCTGATGATGATGATGATGATGATGATGAGTACAAGGC
>NC_091155.1:26880990-26895990 GCF_040958095.1 Procambarus clarkii
TAACCTCGGCCATGCCTTGCTGCCACAATACAGTGGCTGCAGGACGCTGCTCGACCCCCAAGCTTCAGAGCATGAACCCCCGCCAGTGACACTTCATTGTTCACGACGCGTGAATACCATATATATTATTTCCAAGTATGGAAACGTAACAGTCATCTCTGATGTGCACACTCCACCTCTCAAGCACTTTTGGACTGTAATGTTATACTATGGAGAGAGAGAACCTACTGGCAGACAGACAGACGGGCGGGCGGGCAGACAGACGGGCGGGCGGGCAGACAGACAGGCGGGCGGGCAGACAGACAGGCGGGCGGGCAGACAGACAGGCGGGCGGGCAGACAGACGGGAGGGCGGGCAGACAGACAGGCGGGCAGACAGGCAGGTATGCAGGTAGGCAGGCTTAGAGTGAGAACGGGTAGGTTAGCCATGCAGACACAGCCAGGCTGCCCTGATGGCGCGTTTCCCACGGCGCTTCTCTCCTCTCCTGAGGCCCAGTTAAAACATCTTTATGTAGCTGTGCTGCTTATAGCGGCCACCCAGCTACGGTCTCTTTCATAGCGGCCACTCCAGCTATGGCTGCACTTACAGTGTCTACTCAGCTATGGCCAGACTTGTAGCGGCCACCCAGCTATGATCATTTACAGCGGCCATCTAGCTATGGCCCCACTTATAGTGGCCACCCCAGCTCTGACCCACTTATAGCGCCACCCCCAGGTAATGACCACTCTTATAGCGACCGCTATATATGGCGGGCATGCTGAAAACCGCTGCAAAGGAGAGGGGGGCATAAAGAGCAAGTGAGAGTAAGAAAAGGGGATTGAAAAGGCCAGATTTAAAAGAGAATGGAAGGAAGGATTAGAGAGTGGGGGAGGGATGAAAAAAATTCAGGAAACAAAGAGATAAAAGAGAATCACAAAGAAGTCATACGACAGATGAAATATATATTTTAAACTGGGAGTCGGAATGTGAGGGAGAGAGGGGGGGGGATGGGAGGAAAGGTTAGACAAAATTAGAGAAACAAGGATGGGAAAGAGTTACTTAAATAACGTAACACACGCTATCCCAGCAAAATTTTTTTTAACACTGTGACGTCGACCCAACGTCCACCCAACGTCGACTCAACGTCGACCCAACGTCGACCCAACGTCGACCCAACGTCGACCCAACGTCGACCCAAAATCGACCCAACGAAATATTACAAATGACAGTAATTACGTTGTGTGTGTATTTGCTAACGATATCAGTTCATCACAAAAGACAATGACATTCTTAACGACACACAAAATAGACTTGAAAACATCGTCAGGGTTTTGTAGTCAAGAGATTTTCCCTTAATATTAGTAGGAAATACAGCCATTACGACTATATAGTACTTGGAAAGATGTTGCAACACCCTTCAAGAGGAAATATTTTTTAAGCATGTCTTGGGTCCGGCTAATTACCAGCGAAGAATGAAACAAGGAAGCCCGTAATTTACCTCCGGAAGTTTGTGGTTTCTGGTAGTAAAACTGGAGTTTTCCTGTGTGTGTGTGGCTTGTTTATCTTGTAGCTGCTGTGTGTGTGTGTAGCTTGTTCACCTTGTAGGTGCTGTGGTAGCTTGTTCACCTTGTAGGTGCTGTGGTAGGTTGTTCACCTTGTAGATGCTGTGGTAGCTTGTTCACCTTGTAGGTGCTGTGGTAGGACTCACTTGGCTACAGTTAATAAGTGATTAATGTTTCACTTGTGAGTAAGTTGCGGTCAATATTGCACTTATTCCGTGGGCGGTGAGTGCTTCCTTTGTCTTGAGTGTGTGGCCTCCAGGAAGCCAAGTAGCACAAGGTTGTCTGTCAATAGGTAACTCAAAACAATTGTCTTCGCGTTGCTGGAAACACTTGAGCAAATTGTTTGTACAACACAAGGGGTCAAGTTGTATAAGTTTACCCTATTAATATCGTTACCTGTTGCTGGTGTGTTTGTTGTTTTGGTGTCCTGAGACGTCCAGACTCCCAGGACTTACGCCCAGTGTCCTAGGACTTAGGCCCAGCGTCCTAGGACTTAGGCCCAGCGTCCTAGGACGTAGGTCCAGCGTCCTAGGACCCCACACAAAGCCTCCCAGGTCTTGGTGGTCGTGGTCGTCATGTGTAGCTGAATATATTTACTCTCGTTCATCAGTTGGTGCAGCAGTCCTGGCAGGCGCTGGGACACCCATGGAGTGTGTTGTGTATCTGAAGCTTTTGCGCGTGTTTCCTACCAGGACGGAGTTGTGCGGTGGTGGATATACCCCGCGCGGGTTCGTGCGACGAGTGTTCGTCCATTCGTTCGGCGCACGTGAGTGTATATTTATCGTAGTATGTGCGTGAGTGTTTACCTCTACGTCTGTCACTGTTTTCACTGCACACGTCACTGCTGCAGCCATCATCATCATCACTTGAAGCACTGCCCTCCGGCGCCGCCTTCTTAAACTCTCTAAAATCCACCCCCCCCCCCTATCTCTTCACACCCAATACCATTATCACCCACCACCCACTAACCCTCTCCCCCTCCTCCCCCCCCTTGACCATTCACTACACCTCCCCCTCGCCCCCCCGTTACAACCTACAACCCCCCCCCCCCCCCACCACAAGCACAATCTCCAGGGCATTGTCTCTTTTAGGTGAATGAACATTAAGTGGAGCTTAAAGTGCCTGGATCACTATCAAGGCTGACTGTACTCCACCAGCCGTAGTGACCTTCTAGTCATGGGAACACTTCTCTCACCTTGTGCAGGGACAACATGCGTGGGTATATATGTATGTACTGTGTACCGTAGTACCTGCGTAGCTACTGATTTACAGACAGGTAAGATCACTCACCGTGTCTCCCCCATCACAGTGGGAGTAGTAAGGTCTTGACTAATAAATGTTCAGTGGGTTCAAGAGTGTTAATGCCCTCTCTAGCTCAAGTAAGCACTTCTCTGACACTCTCCTGTATGTCTAAGCAACCCGCTTGTCATCCTGAGTGTATATGCCACTGATTACTTTCCCTTGACAGGTGTCATGCCGGTGGTGGTGGTTATGGTGCAGCAGCAACACTACAACTACCACCATCAACACCAGCACTACCACTACCACCAACACCACCACCACCATCAACACCAGCACTACCACCACCACCATCAACACCAGCACTACCACTACCACCACCACCACCACCACCATCAACACCAGCACTACCACTACCACCACCACCACCCCACCATCAACACCAGCACTACCACTACCACCACCACCACCCCACCATCAACACCAGCACTACCACTACCACCATCAACACTACCCCTACCACCATCACCACTACCACCATCAACACCAGCACTACCACTACCAACACCACTACCACCATCAACACTACCCCTACCACCATCACCACTACCACCATCAACACCAGCACTACCACTACCACCACCACCACCCCACCATCAACACCAGCACTACCACTACCACCATCACCACTACCACCACCACCACCACCACTACCACCATCACCACTACCACCATCAACACCAGCACTACCTCTACCACCATCACCACTACCACCATCACCACTACCACCATCAACACCAGCACTACCACCACCACCACCCCACCATCAACACCAGCACTACCACTACCACCATCACCACTACCACCATCACCACTACCACCACCACCACCATCACTACCACCACCATCAACACCAGCACTACCCCTACCACCATCACCACTACCACCACCACCACTACCACCATCAACACCAGCACTACCACCACCACCACTACCACCACCACCATCAACACCAGCACTACCCCTACCACCATCACCACTACCACCATCACCACTACCACTACCACCACCACACAAAACAAAAGATGTCTCAGTAAGAGCAGTATTGACAAATATGTTACATAGTGTGTGAGTGAAAGTTTTACAAAGTAACTAATGTGTGTCTTCCTCCCCCAGTGCTCCTCCAAGCCCAAGCCCTCTTCTGCCACGCCTCCTCCCGTTCCTCCACGCCCCTCCAAGGTAAGTGATGGCGCCCATGGTGCTATATACCAACTCCTCCCAACACTCTAGTACATATAGCGACTATGGACGGATAGCACACTTACGGGCTATTCATGCCCGTGCCACCTCTTGGGTGGCTTAATCTTCATCAATCGGATAGCACACCACGGGAAGGAAGGAAGGAATTATCAAGGGAAAGCGCCAAGCCATTACGACTATATAGCACTGGGAAGGGGTCAGGATAAGGATTTGGGATGGGACGGGGGGAAAGGTATGGTGCCCCAACCACTTGGACGGTCGGGGATTGAACGCCGATCTGCATGAAGCGAGACCGTCGCTCTACCGTCCAGCCCAAGTGGTCGGTAAAGACATCTCCCGTCACACAGGGTGCAGTCGCACCTCCACAGATCTCCAGTATCATCTAATGATACTGATAATGGCTCCAAAGGACCACCACTTACGGGCTATTCATGCCCGTGCCACCTTTTGGGTAGCTTAATCTTCATCAATCATCAATCAATCGGATAGCACACAATATGGACTCTGCCTACCCATAATGTGTACACAATCATAGAAATAATAATGGCAATGAACACTCAATAACAGTTCAACTATAAGCCTAACTTGTCCTAACTTATCAGCCTTAGGTCTATTTTAGTGCATATATGTACTATACTAGGCCTAGCAAAAGCTAGATTTGCTTGTTGCCTTCTTTCCCGGACCTTTCTTTCCCGAATTGCATCAATATCTTTTCTGACATTGATGCAATTGATAATTACTGATAATGACCATAATCAATATAAGATTTGGATTATTAATAGTTATCTTGAGATGTTATCTTGAGATGATTTCGGGGCTTTAGTGTCCCCGCGGCCCGGTCCTCGACCAGGCCTCCACCCCCAGGAAGCAGCCCGTGACAGCTGACTAACACCCAGGTACCTATTTTACTGCTAGGTAACAGGGGCATAGGGTGAAAGAAACTCTGCCCTGGGAAACGGCGCCTGGGATCGAACCCAGGACCACAGGATCACAAGTCCAGCGTGCTGTCCGCTCGGCCGACCGGCTCCGTACATATAAACACTACGGGAGTTGTCAGTGTTATAATATAGCAGTGTGTACCTGTCTGTCACCTGTAATCAGATGATAATACGCTGATTGCCTCGTCAGGCTTCACACCAGCACTTTATGTATCGAAATTATTTATTCTCAGTAAGGCAATGCATAAATTTACATCTTATTGGAAGTCAATTTTCCCCGGACCAAGATTGGTCGACCCGAGAGTATTATTGCTGGCAATGTTGACTTCAATTTTTGTTATCATACTAAGTTACTTACTGCCAGATTCACGAAGTAGTTACGCAAGCACTTACGAACGTGTACATCTTTCCTCAATCTTTGACGGCTTTGGTTACATTTATTAAACAGTTTACAAGGTTAAAAACTTCCCAATCAACTGTTGTTATTGTTATCACAGCCTCCTGGTGCTTCGGAACTTTTTAACTGTTTAATAATTGTAAACAAACCCGCCAAAAATTGAAAAAAAGATGTACAGGTTCGTAAGTGCTTGCGTAACTGCTTCGTGAATCTGGCCCCATATCTTGAGCCACTGACGTATTGCACAAGAACGCTGGTATGTAGTTAAGCCTCTTAATATTAGCTTTAATAGTTGATAACAGTGTTATCGTAACCAGGACTATCTTTGTTAGGAGACATGGCTGTGGGAGTGACATGCTTTAGTGAGTTCATATCTCACCTCTTGTCCTCATATCTCAGTTCCTTGTCCTCATAGCCCAGCTCCTCATATCCCATCCAAGTGCTATATAGTTTTACACTTGTAAGTGAAATGGGTTTCGTGTTGGTATGATGTAAACATAAAGGATATATATATATATATATATATATATATATATATATATATATATATATATATATATATATATATATATATATATATAC
Source organism: Procambarus clarkii (assembly GCF_040958095.1). Taxonomy (NCBI): domain Eukaryota; kingdom Metazoa; phylum Arthropoda; class Malacostraca; order Decapoda; family Cambaridae; genus Procambarus; species Procambarus clarkii. The sequence goes on from NC_091155.1 coordinate 26,886,948, forward strand.
TATATATACATATATACTGAGAGGTATATACCCCGCTTCTCGGTATACATAGACAGTTTACTTTAGTCCAGGAGTATGTTCAAGACTGAAGTATACTGGCTGGTTGGTCAATAAACTAGTGTCCTGGACTTAACAACCGTCGTTCAGTGGATTGGCCTTGAACCCTACACCGAACCATGTGAACACACAGGGTGGGGGGGGGGGGGGGGTAGGCCTCTGGAACAGTGTTGCAAAGCACATTATGGGAGCCTCAGTCATGCCTGGCAACGGTGAACACATGTTCATCATACACGGTGAACACATGTTCACCATACACGGTGAACACATGTTCACCATACACGGTGAACACATGTTCACCATACACGGTGAACACATGTTCACCATACACGGTGAACACATGTTCACCATACACGGTGAACACATGTTCACCATACACGGTGAACACATGTTCACCATACACGGTGAACACATGTTCAAAACATTCACAATGTCGGGGAGATAAAACACGAATTTTGACTAAGGTCATTAACCACTGTTGATGAGAATGGATATAATACGACTTAGCGTTTCCGGATAATAAAGTTGTGTGTTGTTAGGGGTAGTGAGGCTATAGTGATACCTGATCAACCAGGCTGTGACTCATATGTCAGGCTGCGAGCAGCCGCGTCCAACAGCCTGGTTGATTAGTCCAGCAACCAGAAGGAAGGCCTGGTCGACGACCGGGCCGCGGGGACGCTAAGCCCCGGAAGCACCTCAAGGTAGGCTTGGAGAAGTGGCCCCGTAGGAGCGGGTGTCGAAGGCTGGGGGCCGGGAGACACAGGATGCCTTAATTGCCAGATTCACTTTCTTTAGGCCAGGTGTTGTGTCACACACCTGGTACCACACCTGGCCTGTGTGTTTGCTCGTTCACGGTGTGTTGAGTGCGGGGTGAAGGCCGCTACGCCGTGCACAGGCTACATACAGGCTACATATAGGCTACATACAGGCTACAGGCCACACTGTAACCTGCCGCTCGTCCTCTCGATACGTGGCGTTTTGCACCTTACAGTAATCAACGTTACAAATATAACCTGCTGTATAAAAAGTAGCGGCTCACAGATATTTACATTTTCTATGCATCGGACTCCATACTTTAGGTGGGTTGCTTCGATGTGAACGTTGCTGGTTAGGCCACGAGGTTGGATTTTGAACGGAGTGGCCGAACCGTCTGGTGCAGCATCTGTACGGCAGGTTTCTGAAGAAACTTGGTATAAACAACTTGGGGAAAGTTAGGTAATTACCCTCCCCCATATCCCCCCCCCCCCGTCCCTGTTGGCTTGTTACGCCACCTTGCCATATGTTACCCACACCTGGCTCAGTTATACATGGCTCCTGGTTTATATAATGTCTCGGGCGGTCTGGGCGCCCTGTGAGCCTGGCTTGTGTGTATGTGTGTGTATATGTCTGGGCGCTCTGTGAGCCTGACTTGTGTGTGTCTGTGTTTGTCTGGGCGCCCTGTGAGCGTCCCGTGAGCCTGGCTTGTGTGTATGTGTGTGTATATGTCTGGGCGCTCTGTGAGCCTGACTTGTGTGTGTGTGTGTTTGTCTGGGCGCCCTGTGAGCGTCCCGTGAGCCTGGCTTGTGTGTATGTGTGTGTATATGTCTGGGCGCTCTGTGAGCCTGACTTGTGTGTGTTTGTCTGGGCGCCCTGTGAGCGTCCCGTGAGCCTGGCTTGTGTGTATGTGTGTGTATATGTCTGGACGCTCTGTGAGCCTGACTTGTGTGTGTGTGTGTTTGTCTGGGCGCCCTGTGAGCGTCCCGTGAGCCTGGCTTGTGTGTATGTGTGTGTATATGTCTGGGCGCTCTGTGAGCCTGGCTTGTGTGTGTCTATGTCTGGGCGCCCCCATGATCTTGCTTGTGTGTGTGTGTGCTTGTCTGGGCGCCCTGTGAGCCTGGCTTGTGTGTGTGTGTGCTTGTCTGGGCGCCCCCATGATCTTGCTTGTGTGTGTGTGTGCTTGTCTGGGCGCCCTGTGAAGCAGTCTCACATTCCTAAGATTGGTGGCAGGTCCCCCAGGCCACAGTTGGCGGAGCGGCCGACCTTACCGCCGGCCCGGGTATTCACACTCACACTTTGTATGCATATTCAAGATCAAATAGCTTGGCATGATAGTGTTAAAGCACATCGTTACGAAGGAAAACAACCTCATCAATAAGGCCCAAGCGTCTGTAGGAAGTAAAGTCGTTATGAACCGTATTCCCCTGCACGTTAAAGACTAGTATAGTTTCAGTTGACTTCGCAAACTTTTTTTTGTTATAGTTCACGATATAAGATGAATCGTCTCACAATTCGGGGATCTCGGGTTCAGTTCCCGGCCAGGACAGAAACGGTTGGGCCTTGTTTTCTGCCACCTGATGCACCTGTTCACGTAGCTGTAAAATAGGTACCGGAGAGTTGGGTAACTTGTTGGTTGCATTCTGGCGAAGGTTAGGTGCTTACATTGAGGTGCTTCCGGGGCTTAGCGTCCCCGCGGCCCGGTCGTCGACCAGGCCTCCTGGCCTAAGGGGACTTCCATAAGCCTAAATACAGGCTTCCTGTCCCAGACAACGGGAATTAAATGTTGCTACTGGTCGGTTTGGGCTGTGTACACGAGTGTACACGAGTATACACGAGTATACACGAGTGTACATGTCTGCACCACCGGCTGACGTCTGTCTGGCCTCATGTAAAAATGTCAACAAAGCTACTCTCACACCTTTATTAACTACGTAATTGTGAAATACAACTATAGACACCTATTATTGTCAAGAGGTTTATAAATATTTCATCAAGAATAATATTTGACTTGAGAATGTTAGAGAGGCGTCGCAATTTAGTCTGGTGTAGGCAGAGCAAGTTCTCCCTGAGCTCATTGTGTGACTGTAGCAGAAAACATCAGGGGGTTCTGTTCACCGTATTAAATTGCTTGCGGTTCTGTTCCTGAAATTTCTTTCGTGGTTCTCGGTACATTATGGGTTCAACGGTGGTTATAATAGGAGCTGCCTCGTATGGGCCAATAGGCCTGCTGCAGTTCTCATTACTACTATCCCCTACACCTGACTTTCCTCCTCAGCTCTCTCTTGCCTATTTAATTCCTGTCCCTACCTGTCCTCATCACAATCGACTTGAGAATGGTCCAGGACGGACCGAAACGTCGTCGTCTCTTCAACTTCTAGTGTGTGGTCTGGTCATCATACTTCAGCCACGTTATTGTGACTCATCGCCTGCATTATGGGTTCAGTTTCTGAACCCATAATGTACCTCTGTGAGCATAAAAGCCTATATGGTAGACACTAAGAACTAAAACACCATTAACCGAGTAGCTCCTCATTCTAGAGGGGTATCAACGTTTAAGGGATTTGTTGACAAATAAACACTATTGTTTATCAGTTACTTACGTGGGAGAGTGGTCTTGGCGGTGGTGGTGGTTGTGGTAGTGGTCGGGGCGGCGGGGGTGACCGTGGTGGAGGTGGTGGTAGTGGTGGTGGTGGGGATGGTGACCTTGGGTGGCGGTGTGGGAACTGTAGTCGGCACGGCGTGTCTCATGTCTGGAGCACCCATGGAGTCGTCCACCTCCCCCGACGACCTGTGGTGTTGTTGTTGTTATAGATTCAGCTACTCGGAACAAGTTCCAAGTAGCACTGGCTAGGGTGAGCCCGTAACTTACCTGGCACAGGTGCGGGGCAAGTAGCATCTTATATATATTATATCTTATATATATTATATCTTATATATATTATATCTTATATATATATATATATATATATTATATATATATATATATATATTATATATATATATATATATATATATATATATATATATATATATATATATATATATATATATATATCCGCTATATAAAACATATTAGGACCGGAGGTAGTGGCAGAAAAGCCCAACTGTTGTCCTATGTTCTTGGATACTTTGACACCAAAATACGAAGCTCCTTATCCTAGTCTAAGAAAAAACTTCAATAATTACTTCAATAAAAACTTGGTCAATAATAAAATGCTATGTGATGCTAGGCAAAACTGGGGAATCGCACATAGCAAAGTGTACCCAGTAAAATTTATTTATTTATTTATATTCAAGAAGGTATATTGGGTTTGTGAGAATACATAGCATAGTATTTACAATCTTGTAAAGCCACTAGTACGCGCAGCGTTTCGGGCAGGTCCTTAATCTAGCAGATAATTTTAAGTAGGTAAATTCTAGCAGAATTAATAAAATAAAATTAATAAAATGACCTGTACCTCCGTATATGAGACGCGCCTCACTTGATAAAGTGAGTTTGATCTTCCTTGTAACTGGGTCGGTGTAACGGAGCCGGTCGGCCGAGCGGACAGCACACTGGACTGGTGATCCTGTGGTCCTGGGTTCGATCCCAGGCGCCGGCGAGAAACAATGGGCAGAGTTTCTTTCACCCTATGCCCCTGTTACCTAGCAGTAAAATAGGTACCTGGGTGTTAGTCAGCTGTCACGGGCTGCTTCATGGGGGTGGAGGCCTGGTCGAGGACCGGGCCGCGGGGACACTAAAGCTCCGAAATCATCTCAAGATAACCTTGTAACGTTAATATTCCTTGTAACCATAGACCTTCGCCTTTTGGCTCAGGAGACCTTGGTTAGCTAAATTGGCTTAAATCCGAAACGTTATACGTACTAGTGGCTTTAGGTATTTTCTCTATCTTTAAATCCATCATTATGTATGTAACTCAATGGATATACCTTTACCTGAATAAAGAGTCTAAATCTGAGAATTGGCTTCCTGGCCACGACAGCAGCAGGATGAATATTTAAGTCAGTCATAGCTTGTATCGTTCTTTATAACGCCAGAAAGAAAACGTGTAAATTATTGGAGGATAAACTCTTAGGAGTTTACTTTCAAAACCTTTTTAATTTGTAACAAATTCTTTCATTAAAGTACTACTATTGGTAATAATAATTCATTTCGTCGGGGACAGGCAACCTGTGTATACGTTAGACTTATATCGAGGTCCCCCCCCTCCCCAAGGTAGAACTAAAGACACAAAACTGAGCATGTCGACGTCTCTATAACAATCAACAGTCTTATTTATATACAAGAAGGTACATTGGGTTTGTGAGAATACATAGCATAGTACTTACAATCTTGTAAAGCCACTAGTACGCGCAGCGTTTCGGGCAGGTCATAAATCTAACAAATAATTTTAAGTAGGTAAATTCTAGCAGAATTAATAAAATGATAACAGATACATTGCAAGAAAAAAACCCACAAACCCACAAACACCCAGCAAGGTGAGACCCAATACCATACATCTCAATCACAACCCAAAATGGTACAGCCATTTCTTATTCCCTCTATCCATTATCCACATCTACAGCCTTTTCGCCTCCTGCTTTGTCCAGCCGTACCTCCCTTGTGGCCATTGTCTGTAACGCTGCGACTGGTCCAGGCTTTACAAGATTGTACCGTGTAACGCTGCGACTGGTCCAGGCTTTACAAGATTGTACCGTGTAACGCTGCGAGTGGTCCAGGCTTTACAAGATTGTACCGTGTAATCACCCAAATATGTACTTAAAACAACCAATTCTACCTTCTTGTATATGTATAAATAGATTGAAACGAACAACGCACTATATCACAAACAGTTATAGCTCTCCTTCCAATTAAGTAATTAGCAGAGTTGGAACTGTTAACAATAGTATTACCAATTAAGTCCCAAGTTGGTGCTGCAGTTTGAATAAACACAAAATGCTGCTGATGATGATAAATTAATTCTCCCATTTAAGACTAAAAATGAGCTGATTTTGAATTGGAAATGTTGACTTTAATTCAAAAGACTTAGTTACCTGTTTGGTGAATCTTGTCTGATGTGGGAATATCCCACATATAAGGGAGGCGGTCGGCCGACTTGTGATCCTGTGGTCCCAGGTTCGATCCCGGGCGCCGGCGAGAAACAATGGGCAAAGTTTCTTTCACCCTATGCCCCTGTTACCTAGCAGTAAAATAGGTACCTGGGTGTTAGTCAGCTGTCACGGGCTGCTTCCTAGGGGTGGAGGCCTGGTCGAGGAGCGGGCCGCGGGGACACTAAAGCCCCGAAATCATCTCAAGATAACCTCAAGAATATCCCTGACTGATATAGACCTAATCCCCACACCGATATAGGACTAACTCCCACACCGATATAGGACTAACTCCCACACCGATATGGGATGACCCTCGTTAACAAAATACAAGACCAAAATTACCAGTGCTTCTCCATAAAATAAACTTCAATTAAATCTCAACTCCACAACACACACAATAAGGAGGACACACTGAGGCATATATACCCGCCAAACACACACCGAAACTACGACGTTGGTACAACGTTCGAACAAGTTTTAACACCTAACCAGTTATAACAACCAATATAGCAAGTTGTAACAACGTTCTAATACGTCATAAACACGTTTAGCCAAGATGTAACAACTTTATTACAAGTTGTAACAAGCGGAAAATAGAGATAGTTACGGTTTGTGTTTCCAGGGTATATACAATGGGATCGAACCCGCGTTTCTGGACTCCTCAGTATTTTTGTCATAAATATATCTCGTTTGTGTGATGTGCAGACAATAATCTTTTCGTGTTGTGAACTGACCTGAGGTTGGCCAACTCGGCCTCGTGTTGGCTCTGCTCCGACCAGAGACCAAGTTCCAGCTGGTGTCTGTTGACCTTCAGCACAGCTGACGTGTAGAAGGTGTGGCCTGTGAACTTGCACTTGAAGTCACCTGGCGGGCCACAGTCAAACAGGTAACACGAGCCAGACCCCTGCAATGGGGAGGGAAAGTTGGGTGAAAGTTGTCTGAGTATTACAACAGGTGACTTGAATGAGACAAGTGCCTAAAAACCAGGAACTAAACATGTCTAGAGGAATTACAATAATGTGATACATGCGGGTGATCTATATTATCTTCCTTTATGTCGCTTACTTTGTTTATCTGCCATTTTTGCAGGTTCCTCAATTCTTAGCTTCTTATCTTAGGATAGTTTGCATGCCATACTTCTCAACTTATCCCTCACCTCCTTTCCCCTCACCTTCCCTCTTACCTTACACTGACTCTCTCCTGCTCCTATGTCACTACATGGTAAGGCTCCAGGACAGACCGAATGTAAAAATTCCACCTCAGTTCTCATCAAAACCTTGTGTACCCTGTGTTATCCTTTTTGCGCTACCGCTCACGGGATGAGTCAGCACAACAAACTACCTCTTTCTCTCATTTAATTCCATGTGCGGGTTGGGTTGTTACAGCCACCGAGTTGTGACTCAACCTCTACAACCATGTCCTGTTAGTTAAAATAACGGTCCGCATATTTTTGTTCAGAATTATTTGTCTACGGCTGAGGTAAGTCAGAGAATGTGATTCACTCCGAAGTAAAGGTAGTCAGTCGTCCTTATCATGGGAGATGGAGAGTGAGAAAATATTGGAGCCATACTGTGGGATCAAACCCCCGTCCTTAGACTCCACAGGCGCATGCACTTCCGCTCCAGATACTTTTCGGTTCTGTCGGAAGTACTACCTGGCTGACCTGGAGCATGAAAAGCACTGTTAGATGCCACAAGCCGAGATGTACCAGGTACTTCTTACACACTCGTCCGTTGGTAGTGACGGAGGCCAGACCATGACGCTGGTGGGGGCAACTCCCGATGATTGATTGATGAAGATTAAGCCACCCAAAAGATGGCACGGGCATGAATAGCCCGTTAGTGGTGGCCCTTTGGAGCCATTTCCAGCATCATTAGCTGATACTGGAGATGTGTGGAGGTACGACTGCACCCTACGGTGAGGTCGTGACCTCTGAGCAACTCCCTCCTTGCTTCCTGTTTAATACCTACACCATCCAGGTACCAGATTCAAAACTTCCTATTAAGGCACAACAGAGCACCCCATGCTCTACCCTGTCCACACACCCTGGCCAAGTATAACAGCTACACACCCTGCATATCCTGGTACATCTTTGACCACACATGTGCCACTACTCAGGTGTAGTTTGCCACTACACACGTGGCCAACCCTAGTACTACAATGGCCATGTTGCCCTGCCCAACTGGGCTAACAGCCAGCAAAGGCAGCAGTGAGGGAAGCCACATCAAATCACTCAGCCCTCGTCCCCTCAACAACAGGTCAATATCCGAGTTTATAAAGAGTTCACAATTGTTTCGTTCTTGCACCCGTCCGCCTTCGTGTATTTAAACTGGAGATAGCTTCACAGAAATAATTGAAGAGCGAACACTTTGTCCGACAGAGGACTGGAGTGTCCTGATTGGCTTTCCCCCTTTGGCTTCCTCTGCCTTCCCTTGCCTATCGCTCTCTACTAGCCTTGCCATGGTTCTCCCTGCCTTTTCCTATTTTCTTCTGCCACTCCCCTGCCTTCTTCTGGCGCTGCCTACCTTAGCCTGTCTCTCTTTATCTTCCATGGCCTCCCAGCCTCCGCCCTCTTACACCAACCACACACACACACACACCTGCCTCTGTTACATAAGTCACACACACCTGATATTTCCACTACACATTGTCCGGTAGAGAAACACACTTTCCACTGTAGCATGAAGTTTCTATTTTTATAATTTTTGGTTAACATGTTTAAAGTAACCGGTGGCGGTAAGAGCGTTCTCTGGGTGTCTTGCCTGACTCTTGGCACTGCTGGGGTCACCAGTCACTGAGAGCCTGCTTTAGTGAGCTCCATAAACTTGGTGACAACGTGTCGGGGCGACACTTGTCTTCACTACATGTGTCTTGGCCGACACTACGTAACAGGGAGTCTGATGTGCTCGTCGATATGAAAACTGACATGACACTCGCACACACGTTAGATATGAGAAGCAGGAGGCGGCGTTGCTTGCAGTTCTATGCTTATAGTGGCCTGGCTGGGGTGGTACTGACGATTGGGCTCTCGTGTTCATCAGAGATTCGTGGTTATTTGTAGAGATTGTCACAATAACGGGTTGAAGCCAATAACCCAATCCACATATATGAGAGGAAAGGGACGACGACGTTTCGGTCC
>NC_091155.1:26900990-27005990 GCF_040958095.1 Procambarus clarkii
GCTGCCTCGTGTGGGCCAATGGGCCTTCTGTGGTTGCCTTTGTTCTTATATTCTTATGTGTGTGTATAGAAATTGACCCTAGACGTTTGTGCATTATCTGCTGCCTTCAAATAGATGTTGTCGTCCTGCCTAGATATTGAGAACGTCGGTGCTGACAATCCTTGGTATTGGGAGAGGTAATGAAGGTGGTGCGGATGTGGTGACGTGGAGGAGCCGCTTGTGCACCTGTGTGTGTACACCTGTGTGTACACTGGCTATTGTGTACGTCTGTTAATTAGTATGCTGTCAGCGTGTGTAGTTCACGAGAGGGGTCGAGGCTGGAGGACGCCCCGCTCGGAGTACTCGAGTACAACAACAACTCTTGGGAACTCGCTTATTGACGTCATCAGCCTTGGGAACTCGCCTGATGACGTCATCAGCCTTGGGAACTCGCCTGATGACGTCATCAGCCTTGGGAACTCGCCTGATGACGTCATCAGTCGTTTTTTTTTTATTTAGCCTGGGTCGTTAAACTAGACTGATAAAGCCTGCATTAAGATAGCGAGTATTAGGCCTAGAATGGTTAGGTTAGATTTTATTAGCAACATAAATGCAAAACCTTTTCCTGTTTGTCCAAATGCATTAGTAACAAATTCTACTTTCTAATGGTCCATTACCTCAATATATGGACGACACATCGTTACTAATTAATATCTAAACAGGACTATTGGGCAGTAGTAATACCTCTAGTATTACCACACGGGCGGTGGTACTGGGGGTGACATCCTAAATCACAGTTGTTGTTATAGATTCAGCTACTCGGAACAAGTTCCAAGTAGCACGGGCTATGGTGAGCCCGTAACTTACCTGGCACAGGAGCGGGGCAAGTAGCACGGGCTATGGTGAGCCCGTAACTTACCTGGCACAGGAGCGGGGCAAGTAGCACGGGCTATGGTGAGCCGGTAGTGGACTTACCTGGCACAGGAGTGGGGCTGTGCTAAATCACAGCAATTACTAGTAAATAATTCTCCAGGCTGTTCTTACCAAACAGGTTACATGTGCGGAGTACAAGGGGCAAGGTGTTGCGGTGATGGCGGCCGGTGGCAGACTGGGCCCAAGGCTTCCCTGAGACTCAACTCGTCACTTAAGTTGTGGGTTATTGTGGCCTCTGGCAATGTTGGGGGTCTGGGACGTTACACTGGTGGCCTTGTATTATCCAGTCTTGGTGTAACTGCTTGTCCTGCCCCTCCTTAACCCGAACGTCGCATCAAAAGTCAATAAGGGAAGCAGGAATTGGGTTAGGGGTAGTTACTGTTGTCATTATTATTGTAAGTGCCCGGTTCTTTAGTTGTAATTTGACTTAGGGTGTGTAAGTCTTTTGTAATCTCCCGGTGCTGGGTTTTGATAGATAAAGGAGACGGAGCGTTTTAAAACTCCTAGTGCATGGTTTGGGTGGTGGTAAAGGGATAGGAGAAGACCAGTACTTAAAAATTCGCGGCGTTTGTCTTGTAAAAACTGCCGGAGTGTATTTTAAATGTGGCGCGCGGAGTGACGTCACTGGCGGGGCCGGGTGGGTGGCAGGAGGGGGGGGGGCGAGCAGAGCGCTACCAGGGAAGGAAAACGGAAGGTCACCAGTCCACGCTATTGCTGTGACGGGGAAGGACGTGCGTTGGATTACCCTCCTCCCTCCTCAACGATTTTCTACTCTTCTTGGCACATGTATGTATGGTTTTACGGTACCCTTCTAGTGCAGTGCCTCACGATAGAGGCTCCCCCGTGAGGCGTAGACATCGCCATGTCAGTCAATCAAGTCGAGTAACGAAGATATATATATATATATATAAAGTGTTTTAGGGTTCTAGATGCGGGCGGTGGAGGAGGCAATCTCACAAGGGTGTTACATCTCCCTTGTCGACTTAACCTGTCCTCAAACAACCATGGCTAGAGTTAAATGACCTCCCGGAGGGGATAGTTGGATAGTGTTGATAATCCTTTCCCCCCTCTCCATCCCCCCCTTCCTATCCCTCTGTCATGCGCTGTCTTCAGCGTTGCTGAGATTCGGCATCAATGTTGCAGGGAGGTTATGGCTCCGTGATTGGTGATTGGGGGGTTGTCTGGCTCACCTGTCACCTCTATCCACCTGTCACCTCTGTCCACCTGTCACCTCTAGTGAGACGACGAGAGAGGGGGGGGGGAGGAACGTAAGACAGGAAGCCGATGAATTATGCTGATGCTGCACGCAAGATGCTGCCTCTGTTGTCGTCCAGATGCTCAAAACGTGGATGCTTGCAAGGTGCTCAAGATGCTTGCTGATGCTTGCAAGATGCTGACGCTCATGTGGCGATGCTGTTCAATAAGATGTTTGATGTTTGTGAGCAGCATCACCATCTTGTGAGGAATTATGATTGATAATTACAAGATGGTGATGCTGCTCACAAGATGGTGATGCTGCTCACAAGATGGTGATGCTACTCACAAGGTGGTGATGCTACTCACAAGATGGTGATGCTGCTCACAAGATGATGATGCTGCTCACAAGATGGTGATGCTGCTCACAAGATGGTGATGCTACTCACAAGATGGTGATGCTACTCACAAGATGATGATGCTGCTCACAAGATGGTGATGCTACTCACAAGATGGTGATGCTACTCACAAGATGATGATGCTGCTCACAAGATGGTGATGCTACTCACAAGATGGTGATGCTACTCACAAGATGGTGATGCTGCTCGCAAGATGGTGATGCTGCTCGCAAGATGGTGATGCTGCTCACAAGATGGTGATGCTGCTCACAAGATGGTGATGCTACTCACAAGATGGTGATGCTGCTCACAAGATGGTGATGCTGCTCACAAGATGGTGATGCTGCTCGCAAGATGGTGATGCTGCTCACAAGATGGTGCTGCTGCTCACAAGATGATGCTGCTACTCACAAGCTTATTCAACTCTCACGATAAAGTTGACGCTCACTACTCACAAGGTCATGCTCTCTTTGCCGAACAACCTTGTTGATCAACAAATGTGGGGTATAAGCTCTCTTGTGCTGAACAGTCTTATGGCAACTAGTTGTACAGTCTTATGGCAACTAGTTGTACAGTCTTATGGCAATTAGTTGTACAGTTTTATGGCAACTAGTTGTACAGTCTTATGGCAACTAGTTGTACAGTCTTATGGCAACTAGTTGTACAGTCTTATGGCAACTAGTTGTACAGTCTTATGGCAACTAGTTGTACAGTCTTATGGCAACTAGTTGTACAGTCTTATGGCAACTAGTTGTACAGTCTTATGGCAACTAGTTGTAGTCTTATGGCAACTAGTTGTACAGTCTTATGGCAACTAGTTGTACAGTCTTATGGCAACTAGTTGTACAGTCTTATGGCAACTAGTTGTACTTGTCAGGCCAGCACAATCACCTCGTCCCGTCTGGGCATATATGACTTGGTTGCCATAGTGAGATTTCTAGTTTAATTGAGAGATTGTGGGGTACAGTGCCCTCCCTGCGTGGGCACTGGTATGGGGTGCACTGCCTGTGGGGTGTGGCACTGGAGTGCCTGTGTAGTGTAGAGGGTTTGAGGGGGAGAAGCTGAAGTGGTCTTTGAAGAGGGTAAAATATTTGGTTACTGGGTAGTGAAGGGTATCTTTCCTGTCCAGTGTAGAGTGTGAAAGGGTATATTTAATGCCCAATATAGACAGTGCAGACGAGGAGTCACAATAACGTGGCTGAAATATGTTGACCAGACCACACACACTAGAAGGTGAAGGGACGACGACGTTTCGGTCCGTCCTGGACCATTCTCGAGTCGATTGTGACAATCGACTTGAGAATGGTCCCAGGACAGACCGAAACTTCGTCGTCCCTTCACTTTCTAGTGTGTGGTTTGGTGAACATAGACAGTGAAGGGTATATTTCATGCACAGTATATTTCATACTTCACAGTACAATTTCATATTTATTAGCATATTAATATTTCATATATTTCATATTTCACTGTATAACTCATGCACAGTGTACGCAGTGAAGGGTTGAATGCCTAACTGAAAAGTTTTTTCTAACGTCCCCTATGTGTGTGTACTCACCTAATTGTGCTTGCGGGGGTTGAGCTCTGGCTCTTTGGTCCCGCCTCTCAACCGTCAATCAACTGGTGTACAGATTCCTGAGCCTATTGGGCTCTATCATATCTACATTTGAAACTGTGAATGGAGTCAGCCTCCACCACATCACTTCCTAATGCATTCCATTTGCTAACTACTCTGACACTGAAAAAGTTCTTTCTAACGTCTCTGTGGCTCATTTGGGTACTCAGCTTCCACCTGTGTCCCCTTGTTCGCGTCCCACCAGTGTTGAAAAGTTCGTCCTTGTTTACCCGGTCGATTCCCCTGAGGATTTTGTAGGTTGTGATCATGTCCCCCCTTACTCTTCTGTCTTCCAGTGTCGTGAGGTGCATTTCCCGCAGCCTTTCCTCATAACTCATGCCTCTTAGTTCTGGGACTAGTCTAGTAGCATACCTTTGGACTTTTTCCAGCTTCGTCTTGTGCTTGACAAGGTACGGGCTCCATGCTGGGGCCGCATACTCCAGGATTGGTCTTACATATGTGGTGTACAAGATTCTGAATGATTCCTTACACAGGTTCCTGAACGCCGTTCTGATGTTAGCCAGCCTCGCATATGCCGCAGACGTTATTCTCTTTATGTGGGCTTCAGGAGACAGGTTTGGTGTGATATCAACTCCTAGATCTTTCTCTCTGTCTGTTTCATTAAGTACTTCATCTCCTATTCTGTATCCTGTGCCTGGCCTCCTGTTTCCACTTCCTAGTTTCATTACTTTGCATTTACTCGGGTTGAACTTCAACAGCCATTTGTTGGACCATTCACTCAGTCTATCCAGGTCATCTTGTAGCCTCCTACTATCATCCTCTGTTTCAATCCTCCTCATAATTTTTGCATCGTCGGCAAACATTGAGAGGAACGAATCTATACCCTCTGGGAGATCATTTACATATACCAGAAACAGTATAGGTCCAAGGACTGACCCCTGCGGGACTCCACTTGTGACGTCTCGCCAATCTGAGACCTCACCCCTCACACAGACTCGTTGTCTCCTGTTGCTTAGGTATTCCTCTATCCACCGGAGTACCTTCCCTCTCACTCCAGCCTGCATCTCCAACTTTCGCACTAGCCTCTTGTGTGGCACTGTATCAAAGGCTTTCTGACAATCCAAAAATATGCAGTCTGCCCACCCTTCTCTTTCTTGCCTTATTTTTGTTGCCTGGTCGTAGAATTCAAGTAACCCTGTGAGGCAGGACCTGCCATCCCTGAACCCATGTTGATGCTGTGTTACAAAGTTCCTTCGCTCCAGATGCTCCACTAGTTTTTTTCGCACAATCTTCTCCATCAGCTTGCATGGTATGCAGGTTAGGGACACTGGCCTGTAGTTCAGTGCCTCCTGTCTATCCCCTTTCTTGTATATCGGGACTACGTTAGCTGCTTTCCAAATATCTGGCAGTTCCCCTGTTGCCAGTGATTTGTTATACACTATGGAGAGTGGTAGGCTCAGTTCTCTTGCTCCTTCCTTTAGAACCCAAGGGGAGATTCCATCTGGGCCTATAGCCTTTGTCACATCCAACTCTAGTAAACACTTCCTTACTTCCCCACTGGTAATCTCAAACTCTTCCAGTGGTTCCTGGTTAGCTATTCCCTCACTTACCTCTGGAATTTCTCCTTGTTCTAAGGTGAAGACCTCCTGGAATTTCTTATTCAATTCCTCACACACTTCCTTGTCATTTGTAGTGAATCCTTCCGCCCCTATCCTTAATCTCATAACCTGTTCCTTTACTGTTGTTTTTCTCCTAATGTGGCTATGCAACAATTTAGGCTGAGTCTTTGCCTTGCTTGCGATGTCATTTTCGTATTGTCTTTCTGCCTCTCTTCTCATCCTGACATATTCATTCCTGGCATTCTGGTATCTTTCTCTGCTCTCCAGTGTCCTGTTATTCCTATAGTTTCTCCATGCCCTTTTACTTTGCTGCTTAGCTAGCCTACATCTTTGATTAAACCATGGGTTTCTCATCTTCATTTCTCTGTTTTCCTTTTGGACTGGGACAAACTTGTTCGCTGCGTCCTTGCACTTCTGCGTGATGTAATCCATCATATCTTGGGCCGTCTTTCCCCTGAGCTCTGTTTCCCATGCTATATCTGTTAGGAATTTTCTTATCCCCTCATAGTTTCCCTTTCGGTATGCTAACCTTTTGGTTTCGGTATCCCTCCTCGAGTTCAATAACCCTTCTTCAATCAAGTACTCAAACACCAGTACACTGTGGTCGCTCATTCCTACTGGGTCCTCAAAACCGATTTCTCTTATGTCGGAGTCGTTCAGAGTGAAGACTAGGTCGAGTCTCGCTGGTTCGTCATTGCCTCTCATCCTTGTGGGTTCTCCGACATGCTGGGTTAAAAAGTTGCTTGTCACCACCTCCAATAGTTTGGCTCTCCACGTATCCTCGCCTCCATGCGGTTCCTTGTTCTCCCAGTCAATCTTTCCGTGATTGAAGTCGCCCATGATGAGCAGGTGGGATCTATTTCTACAGGCAGCAGAGGCTGCCCTCTCAATTATAGTGTTAACTGCCTTGTTGTTGTTTTCATACTCTTGACTGGGTCTCCTGTCATTTGGTGGAGGGTTGTATATTACTGCTACTACTATTCTTGGTCCTCCCATTGTTATGGTGCCTGCTATGTAGTCTCTGAACTCCTCACAGCCCGGGATGGCCATCTCCTTAAAACTCCATTCCCTTCTCATGAGTAGGGCCACTCCGCCTCCTCCTCTACCTTCCCTCTCTTTCCTTATTACTGTATACTCCTGGGGAAACACGGCATTCGTTATGATTCCAGAGAGTTTTGTTTCAGTGAGTCCGATTACATCTGGGTTAACTTCTTGTGCTCTTTCCCTTAGTTCACTTGTCTTGCTTGTGATCCCATCTATGTTCGAGTACATCACCCTGAAACTGACTCTCTTCTGCTTCTTTTCTGGGGGGGACCTTTGGGATCTGGGGTGAGTGGGAGCTGGGGGGACCTGGCACGGGGGGATTGGTGGAGGAGGGAGGGCTTGGGGTGGTGGGGGAGAGGGGGAGGGTACAGGGGGTGGATAAGAGGGGGAGGGTACAGGGGGTGGGTAAGAGAGGGAGGGTTGGGGAAGCATGGGGGGAGGAGAGGCTGTGGGGGATAGGGGAGATGGGGGGGCTTGGGGGGAGAGAAAAGGGTGGAGGGCTTGGGGGGCGTGGGGGAAAAGGGAGGGCTGAGGTGGGTGAGGAAGAGGGGAGGGTTTAGGGGAGTGGGGGAGAGGGGAAGACTTAGGTGGGGTGGGGGAGAGTGGGGGGCTTAGGGGGGAGGGGGGGAAGGGAGGGCATGGGGGTGGGGGAGACGGGAAGGCATGTGGGAGAAGGGAGGGCATGGGGGATGGGGGGGAAGGGAGGTCCTGGGGTGAGGGGTGAGGGGGAGAAGGGGGGTGAGTGGGGGGAGGGGGGTGGGTGGGGGGAGGGTGCCCTAGGTGGGTACTTAGTGGGGGGCTGACAGGGGATGGGGCAGGTTGGGTGTCTGTTGGGTAGAATTTGGGGGTGGTGCCCCAATCCCTGTGGCTGTTGCACTGTTTGAGGAGGGTTCTCCACTTCGCTCTGGGATTGTAGGGTTCCGGGTTGTGGTACTCTGATTTCCTTCTCTCTCCCTGCGCTCCTTCCTCGCGTCTGCTGTCCGTATTCTCTCTTCCCTTGTCATATCCCTCTGCAGGAATATTTTCTTGAACTTCTCTACACCTTTTAGACAACACTTCCTTGCTAGCAGTTCCTCTTTCGCGATTTCGCTCATGAAAACCACCTTTATCATTCGGTCTCTGTCCTTGTTGTACTTTCCAAGCCTGAAAACCTTTTCAACATTTCGCTCAGCTCCCTCCATCCTTACCTCTTTAAGGATCTCTTTAATCATGTTTTTGTCCTTGTCTCTCCGCTCCTTTGGTCTGGTCCCTGTTTGTTCTTCAATGCCTGCTACTACTACTGCTCTATTTCTCTCTATCAGCCGGCTAGTACATCTAGCTGCTTCGTGTGTGTGTGTGTGTGTGTGTGTGTGTGTGTGTGTGTGTGTGTGTGAGTGTGTGTGTGTGTGTGTGTGTGTGTGTGATTTGCTTATTAGGACCTAGGAAGTGGATTATTGCTTGTTTTGTTAAAGAGCAGGTAATAAAAGGCTCTGTTAATTAACTTCCTGTGTGACATTCAGGTGTGTGTGTGTACTCACCTAGTTGTGCTTGCGGGGGTTGAGCTTTGGCTCCTTGGTCCCGCCTCTCAACTGTCAATCAACTGGTGTACAGATTCCTGAGCCTACTGGGCTCAATCATATCGACATTTGAAACTGTGTATGGAGTCAGCCTCCACCACATCACTGCCTAATGCATTAATTCCACCTGTTTAGTTACTCTGATACTGGAATAGTTTTTCTAACCCTGTGTGTATGTGTGTATATGTGGGTGTGGGTGTGTGTGTGTGTACTCACCTAATTGTGCTTTGCGGGGGTTGAGCTTTGGCTCTTTGGTCCTGCCTCTCAACTGTGTGTGTGTGTGTATGTGTGTGTGTGTGTGTGTGTGTGAGGAGGGTGTGGATGGCGGGTACTCCAGTCAGTGAGTGGTGCCTCGTGCCTGCAGTAAGGACTCCTTTGTTGTCTTGAAGGAGTGTGGGGGGGCGGGGAGGGGAGGCAGGAGAGGGTTGGTGAAAAGGTTTGAGAGAGGGGCAGCGAGAGGTGTGAAAGGGAACCAAAACAATGAAAGGGGGATAAGAGGTGTGTGAGGCAAGAGGTGGAAAGGGTTAGGAAGGGTGGTGATATGGGGATGGGGAGGAGGAGTGGTGCTGTGTTGCTACTCACCTAAACGTGATTGACAGTTTGAGAAGTAGGTCTTGAGCTGATCTGTTCAAAGGTCGGTCAGATGCAATCATTTCTGGCCCTTTTACAAGCTTCTTCATCTTTCTCATTTGTTCTACATTTACGTAAATCCTTTCTTCTTAATGTCTCCCTAGCTCCTCTGCACCTCTAGTTTTAACTGTGCTCCACTCAACGTGTATTTAGTTCGTCTATTTTCTTGAGTATCTTCCATATCAGTATCATGTCTCTAGCCTTTTATCTCTAGCTCCTTCAAACTGTGCCCAGCCACTTGGGCTGGACGGTAGAGCGACGGTCTCGCTTCATGCAAGTCGACGTTCAATCTCCGACCGACCAAGCGGTTGGGGCACCATTCCTTTCCCTCCGTCCCCACCTCTCCCCCGTCCCATCCCCAACTCCTTATCCTGATTCCTTTCAAGTGCTATATAGTCGTAAAGATTTGGCGTTTTCTCCTGATAATTCCTTCCTCCCAACTCTTTACACAGGTCCATCGTTTGTCCTGTTCCAAGTATCGTACTTAACTGTAAGTGTCTATGGGTGGGTCTTCTAGGTGTCTATGTCCTGCCTGTTGGCCCTTGCTGTACCTGTTGCCTTATAATTTAACTATCCTAATGCTCGAATTCCTTGTTAAATTTAGCTTTAATGTTGTAGGTGGTGGTGGCTTCTACAACTACTTACAATGCACTTGTTGACCACCTGCACAGGGAACTAGTATATCCTCACAGTTCTTAAACTCATTTTCGTGTCTAGCTTCCACCTTACGTCCTCTCTTCCAACTTTCTCTCAATTTAAAGACGATATCCGTATCCATCTTGTCTACTTCCCCCGAGTATCTTGTGGTCATATCCCCGCTCTGCTGTACTCAAGGGGAGTGAGATCTAGTACCAAGCCGGTGCTGCATACTCAAGTCTATGTCTTAGGAATGCTACGTACAGCTATCTGAAGTTCTCGCATATGCGCTTTTCTGTTTCTGGAGAGTATCCTTATGTTAGCCAGGTTGTCGTGCACAACTGAGACTGTGTGGGGCTCGAGTGTTGGGTCCGGGGTTGTGTCAACACCCGGGGCCTTATCTTTGTTTAAAAAGAGTCCACTTCCTTCTCTCATTTCATATTATTTGAGGAAGGGTTTTCCTACTCAGTGATAATAATTTGATGTTTGTTGTAATGTACTCCATGACCTCAGGCTGGCCCTACTTGTCCGGCCCTGAAGCTTGTCAGGCCCTGGAGTTTGTCCGGTCCTGAAGCTTGTCAGGCCCTGAAGCTTGTCCGGCTCTGAAGCTTGTCCAGCCCATGAGGGTGTCTAAATCCTCCTGCAGCTCTTTATAATCTTCAGATGTTTTACATTTATCAGGTTTTCGTCGTAGACCGCAAACATTGATATGAACGCTTCAGCTCCTCTGTATACTCCCTAATACTGACCTCAGTTGTCCTCTGCTTGTTACATTTCTCCATTCTGAGGCTTCTTCTCTCACCTTGACCCTCTGCTTCCTATTGGACATGTACTATCTATGCACACAGAAATCACAATAGTATGATATATCAAATGAACAAATCCACAAGGGCCGTGATGAGGGTTCGAACCTACACATTGGATGTTCCCAGATGAGCCTTAGTCAACTGTACCATGACATTGTCAACCTGGAGTGCTACTGCCCTCACGCGGATCTCGAAGCTTCTCCGAAGCACAAATCGGAGTTTCACACAATTCCCCGTATGCACCCGAGGCTTTGGAGAAGCTTCGTGTTTCTAGTGAGGGCAGTAGCACTCCAGGTTGCAATTCGTTTGACCATGTCGTGGTACAGTTGACTAAGGCGCATCTGGGAACATCCCGTGCCTAGGTTCGAACCCTCGTCAGGGCCTTTGTGAATTTGTTCAGGTACTTTGTAACTTAATTCTGCACCCTCGCTGGCTTTAAAGCTTGTGTGGGAGTCTTAATGTGAACTTTTATCAGATGCTTTCCGGTAGCCTAGGAAGACGTAATCTGGCCGTTCGTGTCCATCCTGCTTGCATTGTGATGGGAAAATTCCGGCAGATTCGTGTGTGCGCGCGCACTGGTGGGGGGGGGGGGGCGTAGGAGTGGAAATTATGTTATAAATCTGGTTATTTTGTTATTAAAGACCAATATACACGCATATATTATTACATATTCAACTTGGTACTTACATTAATGAACGACTCATTTACGAATCTTTAATACATAAAATATTCAATATGCTAAAAGGACTTAGCTTAGGCTGATGAGTTAGCCAAAACTTTTGCTCATACAGAGGGAGTTGATTACCATCTTGGACTGCCTTTGAGCAGCCTGAGGGCAGAAATATTCCAAGAACATCAACCAAATCTCGTAGTCTTGAGGCAAAGTGAAAATTCACATAAGTTACTCCATCTATCATCATTCTATTATTCAGGAAGTACCGCACGTCTATGGGTCATCCAATAATGTTAGCAGACTTCTAGATGTTACCACTGCTAGGCTTAGGCTCGGCTATAAGTACCTCTGGGAGTTTGTAACATCTGATGTGGATTTGACTAAATGTAAACTCTGTCAGCAGAACTATTCGCATACTTTGCGTCATTATATAATGGAATGTGAAAAAATCGCGGAATTCAGAGATAACACCATCAATGGTGTCTAAGAAATGTGTAAGTACTTCATTCATAATGATGTGCTGCCAGGAATCCTAGCAAAGTATTCCAAATTTGATTACTGTAGGTGCAGCCTGCACAGACTGTAAAGCTGCCGCCCAGTTGGGTGGGTGTGGGGCACATGACTGTAAAGCTGCCTCCCAGCTGGGTGGGTGTGGAGCAAGACTAGTAACTCACCATAGAGGTATAGTGCCTTGTATAGTGACTGTTGTGAGCCTCTCTTAGGCTTGTCGTAGCCTTAAACCTGCTCTTTTAACAAGGTAAACAGTTATTTGGGACCTTTTCTTTAATTTCATTCATAAGTTACCGTACACGTAGCCTTGTTATCTGTTCGTGGATTTCAGTCAGTATCTGTATTTCTACATGTACCCGGTCCGATAATTTTGTTACCTGTAACCGCCTTGTAAAATACTTCCTGTATTTGTTTCTTCTGTACTCTGTGCCTTTGCCTGTAACTCTACATGCGTCCTAGTGCCACTACAGGCGTCCCAGTGCCACTACACGCATCCCAGTGCCACTACACGCATCCCAGTGCCACTACACTCATCTCAGTGCCACTACACCTGAACATTATCCATCAAAATTCCAACCGGAAGTCGACTGGCATTACTTGGCCACCACGTCGACCAAACTGAGTTACCGAGAGTGTGAATGTACTCACCGCCCTGCTGTCACCACACCCCCCTGAGTCGTACAGGCTGGAGTGCCTTGTTACTTGACACGTTAGTGGCGTGTAGTGATGCTGCGTCACCTTGCCGTGCCTGGTGGACCAACGGGAGAGTGTTCAGGCTGTTAGTCCTGCTGCCCTGCGCTACTCTGTCAGTTTTGGCATTGTGCTTACCTTGATATTCGTCAGTATATCTTATTTTATTTGCTGTCAGACGGTCGATACCTGGTATGTAGTATTCCAGTTTGTACCTGGGTGTGTACCTGTGCTTCTGTCTGTACCTGGGTGTGTACCTGTACTTCTGTATGTTTCTACATGAAGTATGTCTACATTAGCATATATATATATATATATATATATATATATATATATATATATATATATATATATATATATATATATATATATATATATATATATATACATATATATATATATTAACATACCGGCTTGGTGCCTTCTTGTGATAAATAATGTGTGTGTGTGTGTGTAAAATTTTTATTTTGCCCTGCAGGGCTAGTTTATTGGTAAGCATCACTCACTCACAATCGACTTGAGAATGGTTCAGGACGGACCGAAACGTCGTCGTCCCTTCATTTTCTAGTGTGCGGTCTGGTCAACATACTTCAGCCACGTTATTGTGACTCATCGTCTGCAAGCATCACTCACCCTGTGAGTGAATGTACCGCCAAAGCAGCATGTACAACGCCCTCAAATCGGAAGAAACCCCGCTGGGTTGTTCATCCTGTCACTTATACCCAGACGCAGCTGGAACTTAAATGTCGCAAGTGAACAGAATGTCAAACGAGGGTTTAACATCTTACAACCCTCAAGTTTACGGGTGCAAAGTGGGGGGGGGGGGGGTGAACCACTTAAGGATAGTATCTAAATTTAACAAAGTGCTTTCCTGAGTGTGGGCTTTATTGCACTACACATATATTTAATGCCCCTTAGATGGGTACAGCCTCTCAGGTAGTGGGCCAGACGATGCCCTTCACTCATGCTGTAAACTCCGCAACTTCGATTGTCGTTTCCATCCGAATGTAAACTTTCTGGTTCCTGTTTGAGGTGTGTGTGGAACGAGCCAATGTTGTTGTTTTAGATTTAACTACTCAGTACGAAATGTCCATGTAGCACGGGCTATAGAACGATCCTAGAAATTATCTTGTTTTCTAGAGGGAAGGCGGTGGGGGGGGGGGGGGCGGTGGGGGGGGGGGGGCAGTCGATGTTTGAGTCGATGTTGGGAAGCGGAAGTTGTCGGTATGAAATGGACGGGAGCTTGAAGTGTGAGGAGGTGAGAGGAAGGAGGATATAATTATATTTTGATTGACAAAATGAATGTACAATTTGTTTAATCGGAGTAGTTCAATTGGGCCTATTGCAACTACAGGACAGTGAAGATGCTGCTCATATTCACTGCCAAACAGAACAGAGTGTCATGCATAAGACATTAGATCTAAATTTTATATTTAATCACATATATATATATACATATATATATATATATATATATATATATATATATATATATATATATATATATATATATATATATATATATGTATCTTTCAGGTGGCTACAGCCAACCACATCAGTTACTATATATATGTTTTATTGAGTTTTAAAATATGACTGTCCACTGCCACAGAATCAACAAATTTAGGATAACTTAAGAAGATGCCTGACACAGTTGCAGCCTCAACTCTTGCAATATTTCGTCTTGACTGCAGTAGAACTAAAAAAATTCTAGCACTGCATCTGTGTTCTTATCGAAGGAGGAGATACAGGCAAATAGGTGGAAACGCGAGAGTAGAAATGGAAAGTAGAAAGAAAGGTAGAGAGAATGAGAAGGAGAGAGAGGGAGTACGTGGAAGCTATTGATTCCTAGGAGTGAGACTAGGGGCTTTCCATTCACCACCCGTCCGCTGATGAACAGTGGACGGGTTAACAGAGTTGAATGGACGGTTTGAAGGAAGATAAGTTTGGGTGATATGTTGGTGTTTAGTGACGCGGAGAGGCGGACGGCCTCCTTCATTGGCAGAGACACTCATCACTTGCCGAAAATGTCTGTTTCACAGGCCCATCTACCCACGCCCTTGCACGCCCTTATCCCATACATTTATACCCATTATTCACACACTCACCCTTATATACCCACACCCTTCACAACACATTAACATGTCACGCTCCCTCACTATTATACAGCCACATCCCACCCTCCCCCTGCCTTATACAGCCACATCCCACCCTCCCCCTGCCTTATACAGCCACATCCCACCCTCCCCCTGCCTTATACAGCCACATCCCACCCTCTGCCTTATACAGCAATATAAACCAACCATTTCTGTTATATTGACATATAAAAACACAAATTGAAGAATTATCCTCACCTCTGCACTTGGATTTGTCTTCCTCGTTCCCTGAAGGTTTCGTTGAGAGCTTGAGGTCACTTCTCTGGGTCACCATCACCCAACACGGCCAAGAACACCTGCGTGTGTCCACTTGTTGTGTCTTCACTATCTCATTTGGACCGTTCGGAGTGCGTGTGAGAGCGTGGTATGTTATTGATCTAACTACCATCGTTTTTGCTTGTTAGAGGGGGAAGGGTTCTGCATTTGGACTTGCCTCTCCGCTTTTAGGTGAGCAGCATACATGTTACCTACCCTAGCTCCTGGGCTCCAATATATTCTGTGTGGCCGTGTATGGAGTCTGCCTCCACCACCTTACTTCCTAGTGTTTCTGATTGACTATACTCTCGCGCTGAAGAAATTATTTTCCATGTCCCCGTGTTTCATTTGGATAAGAAGATAAGAATAAAATGCACAAGGCCTATTTGGTTCATACGAGGCAGCCCCTGTTTATCACTACCCAAACTCATTCATATATATAGGTTTAACCTTAGCTTGAAACAATACAGTGAACATACGTCTGTTGTTTCTAGAAGCGTGTCCTCGTTTCTGTTGCTCTCTTTATCAAGTAGCTTGTCTTGCTTCTGGACGCAGGTTCGAATCCTCGTCACGGCCCTTGTGGATTTGTTCATTGTCTTGTTAATTCATATTTCTTTGGGTCACAACTATATTTGAATACAATACCTGCTTGATGGGGTTCTGGGAGTTCTTCTACTCCCCAAGCCTGGCCCGAGGCCAGGTTTGACTTGTGAGAGTTTGGTCTACCAGGCTGTTGCTTGGAGCAGCCCGCAGAGGGGGCGGGGGGGGGGGGGGGATAGAAGTTGCATAGAGCCTTGCTGGGAATATTGTGGATAGATGGGGCGTTTGACGCAAGTGGAGGCAGAACGTGTCGTAAATGGACAATAGTTGCTCTCAGTGTTGATGTGCAACTCTGTCATTGTAACAGTACGAGACACACGCCAATAGTGAACACAAAGAGTAACTGACCTTACCCAGGAGGCAGCAACCTGGTCCTACAAGCTCATGAGATTACCTCTCTCTCTCTCTCTCTCTCTCTCTCTCTCTCTCTCTCTCTCTCTCTCTCTCTCTCTCTCTCTCTCTCTCTCTCTCTCTCTCTCTCTCTCTCTCTCTCACATGTGCAAGTGAAGGTGTTCTCAGACTGTACATAGAGCGTGCGTGATGCTACCAGTGTGTAGAGGCTGCAGCTGGTGGTGGTGGTACTGGTGGTGGTGGTGCTGGCGGAGATGCTGGTAGTGATGTTGGCGGAGATGCTGGTGGTGCTGGGGGTAGTGGTGCTAGTGCTGGTGGTGCTGGTGGTGGTGCTGTAATAATGGCGGAAATAATGTTTAGAGCGAGGCGTCATGCCTGCATCTGATCCGTGAACGTAAAGCTTTTAAACTAGATTAAGACGTGTTTCTCTGTGTATCGTTCACCTGCGGGGGAGGTGACGTGGGTGGTGGCCGCAGGTCCCGTGTGCACTCTCACAAATGGAGACTTGCGCCTCGGGCTGTAGGCCTCGTGCTGAATTATATTATATATGATTTTAGTTGCAAAAAATGAACATTTGTGATATAACATTATTTATATTTGTATATATATATAATTGACCAGTTTAGTACACATTTTTAAACGTTCTTTTAGGGTGCCGTCTCTCTCTCTCTCTCTCTCTCTCTCTCTCTCTCTCTCTCTCTCTCTCTCTCTCTCTCTCTCTCTCTCTCTCTCTCTCTCTCTCTCTCTCTTTCTCTCTTTCTCTCTTTCTCTCTCTCATTATACGCTTGTGTGCATGGTGTGTGTATACATGTATAATGTATTAATGTGTGCATATAATTATGTATATTTATATACCAATGGATATAGCATATACCTTGTGATGAATGGAGTACGGGAGAAAGTAGGGAGGGAGGAAGGGATAGTAAGATGCAAGACCAGCTGGGTTGGTAAGTCACGTGACATAAACAAACATGTGTGTGTTCCCCTGGTGTTATGATGCGCTCAGCTGATGCGGGGCCACTCAGAGAGCGTAACCGCTTGGTACACGCACAGATGCGTGTCGGTCAGCGGCTCATTAGACCAGCGGTTGTCGTCGAAACACCATCGTTTCTTCCCCCCTTATCGGGTGATGAATGTTGATAATGAAAACATCTGACTCTTACCCAGCAGCGTTACTAGTCCTCCCTTCCTCTTCCCTATCTTTCCCTATCTTTCTCGTTCATTTACTTGTCTTTCTCCATCTTCTCGTCCTCTTTTCTATCCCTATCTTCCTGCTTCCCTCCCACTATTCATTTTCGTCCCCCCCCCTCCTTTTCCACCCCATTTTTATGTGTGTTGTTAGCTGGGGAAATGAGGGCTAGGGGTGGTGGGAGGAAGGGAGTGAGTGCACCTGGCCGCTCCGGGCCGCAATGGGCCGCTCCGGGCCGAACCTGGCCGCTCCGGGCCGCACCTGGCCGCTCCGGGCCGCACCTGGCCGCTCCGGGCCGAACTAGGCCGCTCCAGCATACATTACCACACACCTCCACCCGTCGCCTCGTTTCTCTTTCCCTATTTTCCCTTTTTCTTCCACTCTTCCTCGTGTGTCTCACTTTCTCACCCTGTCTATCCTCTCCGTCTCTCTCGCTTCAACTCATTCTTTAATTCTTTATCTGTTCCTTTCTTCCCCACACAAGAACACACAAAGTAGGTTTCAAAACTGGAATAATGACAGCTTAGATAACAGGAACTTTTCAATCAAGAGTTGCTATTCCAAGATGTTACTCTTGGAGACGCTAGGGTGAGTTATTGGTCCACAATAACAACCCTATTCAAAGCTGGATAAATTGCTGACCTGGAGACTGTTATAATGTTGTTAAACAGGCCGTTCTTGCGGGTGTTCCCATCGTAAAGAAGCTGTCGTACCAAAAGGCCTTATCCTAACCTACCAGAGGGCTCACGAACAGAAAACGAGACATTATGTATATTTCACGAGCCGCTACCATTTTCTTGTACGACAGTAAAGGCCTTAGGTGGAGTGTACGTCAAAATGCGACGTGCTATCAGGAGGACGGGTTGCGTTAACTGTCTGAATCCGCTCGGTAAAACATCTAAATTATCGGCACCGCTTAAAATGTTGAAATATGTATTTCCTAGAGCACAGGTGGTAAATATATATAATAATTAACACGGAAAATATTAGAGAGAGTAAGCGGCATCAGCATGGAACCCTCCAGGCACAAACGGAAAGTGTGGACTATCCAGCAGTCACTAGAATGATTCCAGGATGAAGAGAGCTGGGATACGAGGATAGGTTAAGAGCACTCGGCATTGCGGGAGTGGGAAGCTAAACATTGCATTCGAAATACCTAGAAAAAGATAAATTCGAGCGAAACCACTTTTACTGCTTCACTTTCTCCGTTCCCTCTCTACCTTCCACCGGAAGGGTAACCATCTTATCCATGTATTCCTTCCCAGCTGGACCTGGGATAGCTGCGGTCGGCGCCACATGGCTGCCCTCAGCTGCTGTCTACCATTCTGCCTCTCCTCCTCCTCCTCTCTGTCTCAACCTTTATCCTCTCTCTCCCCAGTTGTAATGGGTTGAGTGGAGGCGGAAGGTTGTCAGGTAATTTCTTATTATGCAAGTGAACCAAAGAGGCGTCTTAGGTGGGTCTGCACTCTGGCAGTGGTGGACTGCATTAGGCGCGGTGGCTCTCTTTAGCGCACAGTTAGTTAGTTTAGTTCATTTATTATGCACCCCATACCCATCTTGTGGGCGGTAGTGGAAAGGGTTACAGAGGCACATAATGGGCTCAGGGACTGAAACCCACAATTCAGTTAGCGAAGCAAGTTACAATCTTGGTGAGCTAGTTACAAACTTCAATATAAGTCGTCACATCAACAATGGGTTTGAGATCGACCTCGAACCCATTTAGCGCACATCTGCGCCTTTATGCATCCTTCTTGTTGTTGTTTAACATTCAGCTACTGGGAACAAAAATTTGCAAGTATCACGGGCTATGGCGAGCCCGTTGTGGACTTACCTGGCACAGGAGCGGGGCTGTAACTTTTGTGTTCATGCTTCCTTCACCCTGCTTTACTACAAGCAGCTCTTCCCCCCCCCCCCCTCACATCTTCTGGTCTGCGCCTCTTCCTTCCCCATACCGTTGGGGTACATTTGCTGCATTTAATACTGATTTATAGATTAATGCAGTAGAATATCCGAGGGTGTGAATACATTAATGGTGCAAAGTTTATCCAATTCATACAGTAGACAAGTCTATGGTTTGACACCGGAGCCCCCTTGTGCTTGCGCTTGAAGATCCAGCCTTTTATTCGTGTGGGTACATTTGATCTCTTGAGGCGGGGCTCTCCCTACTCTTGACAGCTTTGTCGTATAGTCTCGTGCCTCTATACTTACTGCCACCCACATCTTGCTGAGCGCCAGAAATGCTTCCAGTTTAGTTAGTGAGGTGCAAGTCTTTGTCTTCCTTTTGTTTAGATTGTTGAATTGTTAGTTCGTGCGTGTGAAGGGTTGTTAGTGATGACTTGTTCGCGGTTCCTTTGTTCAATATCAGTAATGGTTGTTAAGGGTTGTTCCGTGACCTTCACTATCCATTACGAGTCCATCAACTCCTGCTCCTGTAAGGCCTGCTCCTGCTCCTGTAACCTTCAACTCTCGTGTTGATTGTCTGTTCTGGTTCAGGTGAGGTCCCTTCCTCGGTCCGCTGGTTCCTCACACGCCTGGGCCCTCGTTCGAGGCCCTGGCCCGCGACCCGTCCTCCTAACTTAAAGCTTAGTTTTTTAACGTTATTGTAACCAACGTTTCAAATGCAGCCTGTTAACTTAACAGCTCACAAATATCTACGTTTTCTATGCATCGGACTCGATTGGTTAGGTTTCGACTAGAACTGATTCGGCTAAACTCCTGGATTTTTTTCAGGACTAACAAATCAAGAAAACGGGCTGTTGGGTAAGGTAGAGGATGACGTGGAATGGGGAGGGACATAGAGGAATGGGGGAGAGGTGCAGAGAGGAACTGGAGTTGGGAGATTAACATGGAATTTATCTCCAGGCATTTAGTGCTGTTATCAACTACGGTGAGAATATTTGGAGCTCTGTTAGCTTGACAGTATTTTCTACGTAGGAGTTGTTAGATCGTTTGGTTGGGTTGGCAGGAACCGCGCAGTTGATTGAATAATAAAAGGGGCAAAGTGAGAAATGGGCAGTGTCTATATTGTGACGATTGTGCTGCTACATCTGTCCACCCTCTCTCCCTCCCTTCTGGGTCTCAACCCCACTACCTATTAAACTCTCAACATTCATCTTCCGCAATTGAGGATCCCGTGTGTATGTGTGTGTGTGTGTGTGTGTGTGTGTGTGTGTGTGTGTGTGTGTGTGTGTGTGTGTGTGTGTGTGTGTGTGTGTGTGTGTGTGTGTGTGTAATTATCTAAGTGTTATCTAAGTGTATTTACAGGATGAGAGCTACGCTCGTGGTGTCCCGTCTTCCCAACACTGTTTGTCATATAACGCTTTGAAACTACTAAAGTGTGTGTGTGAGAGAGAGAGAGAGAGAGAGAGAGAGAGAGAGAGAGAGAGAGAGAGAGAGAGAGAGAGAGTGTGTTGCTCAAAGCGTAGCAGTGATTGAGAACGGAAAGATAGGTATTGTAGTGAAGTGCTAGGATAGAAAAAAAGGGTTAATGGGAAAGGCGTTGAGGGAGGGAAGGCGGGCAGATAGGGAAAATATGGGTAATGAAGGTAAAGGGTAAATAATGTTGAGAGAGGGGTAAGGCTTACTGGTGGCAGTCAACCACAGTCTCTCACATACACACTTGAAGATCGCCCACTCACTCGACTAGAAATTAATTACGTGAACCTCCTCTGGAGACTAAGTTATGGCTGTAATTACTGCTAAGGCAAGAATGCCTGCTCTCTCCTTGGGTATTATTAGCCGCTGAAGACAGACTCTGAGTCTTGCTGTACCACACACGTTTGGCTCTCTAACCTGAGCAAACTATGCCTCCTCCTTTACTGTCATCGCTAATTTTTAAAACGCTCATCCATCCCAGTCTATCCAGACCAAATCCATCACAGCCTAACCCAGCTTATCCTATCATAACTCGACCCAATCCAATCTAAGGAAAATAAATACAAATGAGTTTTGTGTGCTCGAGGTGTGTGCCGTCAGTATGGCGTCATAATGTTCTTGTTATCTTGAGGTTATCTTGTGAGATGATTTCGGGGCTTTTTAGTGTCCCCGCGGCCCGGTCTTCGACCAGGCCTCCACCCCCAGGAAGCAGCCCATGACAGCTGACTAACACCCAGGTACCTATTTTACTGCTAAGTAACAGGGGCATAGGGTGAAAGAAACTCTGCCCATTGTTTCTCGCCGGCGCCTGGGATCGAACCCAGGACCACAGGATCACAAGTCCAGCGTGTTGTCCGCTCGGCCGACCGGCTCCCTATGGTACATGGTCTCCCTTGTCGGTACAAGTTTTGGACCCTACGGTTTTGGTCTGAGAAAGGCACGAGATGCACGACCTAGTTAACACAGGTGTGTCCTCTGATACCGTGCGTTGGCAGTTTTATGCCCTCCGCCAGCACGTATCGACAGGTGTATGTCAGTCCTGTAGCAATGTGCTTCGACAGGTGTGTTCCTTTCACAGGTGCGTATTGATAGATTCATGTCCTGTACCAGTGTTGTTCGACAGGTGTGACCAAACCTGTGTAAACAGATGTTTCCCCTGCGAGCACACGTTAACAGCTGTCCCTCTCCCA
Organism: Procambarus clarkii; assembly: GCF_040958095.1. Classification (NCBI taxonomy): domain Eukaryota; kingdom Metazoa; phylum Arthropoda; class Malacostraca; order Decapoda; family Cambaridae; genus Procambarus; species Procambarus clarkii. The sequence continues at coordinate 26,922,348 of NC_091155.1, forward strand.
CACCGAATACCACCTGTCTGTTGTGGGAGGTTGTTGCTCAGATAACCCGGAGGTCACTTGCTTATTGCATGTAAAGTCCCTCTACTGGTTAAGGAATAGAAGACAGACTAAATGTGTTCAGTGCTCTAGGAGTCTAGAGAATGTAACCCTGTTGTCTTGTTAGACCACAGAGCCCTATTCCCTCTGGTTTGATTTCGTGTTTCTTTAGATAATTACTACTTTGTTTTGTGCTAGTGACTTGACCTGCTATTGTAAACCCGTCCAACACTAGACGAATATTGGTAGTCGCTGTGATATGTTCAATGATACGGAAACATGGTTGTTTTTCCCAGTTATGACAAGACAAGCCTTGTCCCTGACTGGGCTTGGGGAGTAGAAGAACTCCCAGAACCCACACCAAGTATACCCCATTATACTTCAGGTATATGTATGGTGTGGAGAATTAATAGTTCTCTATCTGGCGCCAATCCCATCTGAATTATCGCGCCAAATGTCAAGTGGAGTGACAGAACTGTGTACAAATGTTGACCAGACCACACACTAGAAGGTGAAGGGAAGACGACGTTTCACAATCGACTTGAGTATGGTCCAGGACGGACCGAAACGTCGTCGTCCCTTCACCTTCTAGTGTGTGGTCTGGTCAACATACTTTAGCCTCGTTATTGTGACTCATCGCCTGCACCTGTGTACAAATCATCCAGCAGCAGTATCTCTTGTCACGAAAAGCTCAGTAGTGTCTACGAATATTATCTTATTACTTATCCAAGATATTAGAAAACTGAATTGTGGCACTCGGCTTCAAACAGCTCTGGGACGAGTTCTCGAGTAACTTAAAACAAAGTGAGAAGTTATTACGTATTCGGTGAGGCTTTTAATCAACGTTGAATCAATAGTAATTCAACGTTTAATCAACATTAATTCAACGTTGGAGCAACAATAATTCAACATTGCATCAAGGTTTGCAACGTTAAATCAGTGTTACAAAAACGTAATTTGTCCAGACTTGCTCAGGAGTGGGGGGAGGGGGAATATGAAATATAAACAAAGCTATTAAGATTGATGAAAGATGAACAGGTTTCGTAAGTGGCTGCTTGAATGGTTGATGAGTCCTGGCCTTGGTCTCCACACAGTACAGAGGCAAATCTGCCAGTAAGCAACTGGTAGAGGAGTTTGAACTTGTGTGGGTTCCTTGCGGGTCCGCTGGCAAGCAGAGACCAGTCACTCAGTCAGTCGTATAGGCACTTGGACCTACCTCACTGCTGAGCTGAGCTCAACACTCTAAAGCTGTGGCTTTAGAAAACGGGCCGTAAGACCCAGCTTACTGGGAGTGAAAATGGAGTCGACACTGACCTTGTTTGTAAACACCCAGTAGCCAGATTCAGTGTGTCTGAATCTGAATCTCTGTCTCTGTCTGTCTGTTTCTCTCTCTCTCTCTCTCTCTCTCTCTCTCTCTCTCTCTCTCTCTCTCTCTCTCTCTCTCTCTCTCTCTCTCTCTCTCTCTCTCTCTCTCTCTCTATCTTTCTCTCTCTTTCTCTCTCTCTTTCTCTCTCTGTCTCTCTCTCTGTTTCTCTGTCTCTCTCTCTTTATCTCACTCTGTCTCTCTCTCTTTATCTCACTCTGTCTCTCTCTCTCTGTCTCTCTCTCTGTCTCTCTCTCTCTCTCTGTCTCTCTCTCTCTCTCTGTCTCTCTCTCTCTCTCTCTCTCTCTCTCTCTCTCTCTCTCTCTCTCTCTCTCTCTCTCTCTCTCTCTCTCTCTCTCTCTCTCTCTCTCTCTCTCTCTCTCTCTCTCTCTCTCTCTCTCTCTCTCTCTCTCTCTCTCTCTCTCTCAAACTACCCCCGTTTACTCATCTTTATCAGAGTTATTTACCGTATCTGAACGGTGGATAATTTCTCCAATGACTCGACAATTGGCTCTCAATCTGTCAATTGAAATTCTTCAGCTCGGCGGGTACTCCAGCAGACTTGGGGAGGGAGTGAAGGCCCGCAGGCTCTGCTAATTGGTAGTTACGGTTGTGCTGCAGCTGTGGCAGATTGGTTGTGTGGGTTGTCGAGGTAGTAGTTAGGGGCAGGAGAGGTAGTTAGATTCTTAGGTGTGAGGAGGATTGGATACTTTGATGAAGACACATCAGAAAATGAAGAAAATGACGATTTTTTTTTTTTTTTTTTTCTTCGGCCACGTTATTGTGACTCATTGTCTGAGTGTGATGTTGTTTTAAGGGTGCGGTTTTCTGGATGGCAGGTCGGGGTGGTCGTTGGTGCGGGGTGGCCGTAGTTGGCCTGTAGTGAGTTGGCTATTATTCCTATGTTCTGTAAAGATTTTATATTGTTCATGTGTTCATAATGCTGTGTACGTATGGTGTGTGTGTGTGTGTGTGTGTGTGTGTGTGTGTGTGTGTGTGTGTGTGTGTGTGTGTGTGTGTGTGTGTGTGTGTGAGTGTGTGTGTGAGTGTGTGTGTGAGTGAGTGAGTGAGTGTGTGTGTGTGTGTGTGTGTGTGTGTGTGTGTGTGTGTGTGTGTGTGTGTGTGTGTGTGTGTGTGTGTGTGTGTGTGTGTGTGTGTGTACTCACCTAGTTGTGCTTGCGGGGGGTTAAGCTCTGGCTCTCTGGTCGTGGGTTGTGTGTTTGTGAAACTGACTTTATTTACTCTTCCTTACTGATGTGGTCATGTTTTTTCATTCGCGAAAGTGACTTCATGTCAGTGTAGTATAGTCATGTTCCTCCCCCTTCACCCCTCCCCCCCCCCCCCAGCACCAGGTGTGAGACCGTGAGAACACAGCAACACACAAACATTGCCACTTGTTGCTCTTGCAATTACCTGTGTGTTACCTGTGTGGGTGTTGCTTGTTAGCTCCAGTGCTCGTTTACCTCTACATCTGTTTTATCCTCCACCCACTCTCCCCCCCCCCCCTGATCACGTTCCTTCCTCGTTCTTCCTGTGCCTCCCTACGTTCTTTTACCCCCCCCCCTCTCCCCCCCCCTGGAGCTTCACCCCCCTCCTTTCCACCCTCTGCATTAAGCCTCTACTAATCTCCTGTCATTATCTTGCAATTGCTCTAAGACAATTCGCCGTTGTATGAGAGTAATTAGTAAAATATTGCGAAGCAGACTGGAGAGACGGGCTCCCAGGAGTCCCCTACTTCCCGTCATGTTAACTGAACGATCCGTTCATTACGTGAAGGTCCTGGGTGAACGCCCCTTTGACAACGTGAAGGTGCTGTGTGAACGCCCCTTTGACAACGTGAAGGTGCTGGGTGAACGCCCCTTTGACAACGTGAACGTGCTGTATGAACGCCCTGTAGACAACGTGAAGGTGCTGGGTGAACGCCTCCGTTGACAACGTGAAGGTGCTGTGTGAACGCCCCTTTGACAACGTGAAGGTGCTGGGTGAACGCTCCGTAGACAACGTAATATGCCCAGTGAACGTGCCGCAGACATGTAAACGCGACATGTTATCTGAAGGTGTGGTAGAGACACAAGATGCCAGGTGACCTCTTCGCCAGGAGGACCCGCCGGCACCCGACTCAGGTAATTAAGTTTACCGGGTCAGTCAGCTGATGATGGAGCCAATTCGTCTGATGTCGTGATGTTTATTCTGTGTGTGTGTGTGTGTGTGTGTGTGTGTGTGTGTGTGTGTGTGTGGTTCATTTAATTTATTGTGGGTATGCGTCATTGTGTTTACAGGGAACGAGGTCTAGCTGTTGGGCCCCGCCTCTTAACTCTTGTGTCTCCATCTCTGGCGACGTTCTAGCATCATATTTGCTCTTTTAATATTGAGTGGTGCCGGCTTCCACGACCTTTGCTGACACTGCCTTCCACGTGTCTGCCACGTGTCGGATCTGGAATGGGACCATTGGTGGGGGAGGAATGGTGCCCAACCATTTGGACGGTCGGGGATTGAACGCCGACCTGCATGAAGCGAGGCTGGAGTGTGTGGGAGTTCAATTAACTCCCACCACTGCCACCAGTGATCCAAACCTGATCTGAGAAAGGATTGTAGTACAAACTCCAGCGGCCTTTACTTGGGTTTTGTTTACAAAACTACAAATCCGGTTTATATTCACAGAGGAAAGGGACCACTACCATAAAGCTGCCCAGTGCCCGGGGCGTCTCAATCATGGGGGGGGGGGGGGAGGGGGCAGAGAGCGCTGCATCTTGTTGGCTTTCATGGTGGTCCTCACACAGGGCGGTCCTTGTAGGAGGATTGTTGACCAAACAAGGGTTGTGGGGAGCCTTGCCAGGCGCTCTCGTGAGAATGTTGTTGTTTAAGATTCGCTACTTGGAACCAAAAGTTCCAAGTAGCACGGGTTATGGCGAGCCCGTGTCTCGTGAGAAATGTGTGAGGTCCATGCCCATGTCTTTTCCAGATATTGGCATGGGGCTGGAGAGGCGCCCAACACCTTCCGTCTTACCTTTTATCCTCTCTTTCAAACCTCTTTATCTTATACTTGACAAAATTGAACTCTTATAGAGAGTTTTTATCTGATTTTATCTCTTTAGCGGGTTTGAATAATACAGTAATATCGCATAATCTACTTTATTTCATTACCCAGTTAGTCCTGCATCGCATGTAAATATTGAGTAAGGTTAGGTTACTCTCTTGGGTTGGGTAAATCTTGGGTAGCGTTTATTTAGTTGCCGCTGGAGGAGTTAGTTTATTGTGCACCTCTATTCTCATCCTGTGAGCGGTAGCGCAAAAAAAAGCAATACAGAGGGCATAAAAGGTCTTAATCAGTCCTCTGCGGAGATTTTTACATTTACAATCTCGCCTAACCTGCACACCCGTTCTCGCACTTTCGTATAGTCAATATTGACTTATTAAATACGTGCATATGTGACATACTAATTTATTGTGAATATTTTAGTTTACCTAGAAAAGCTTCATAGAAAACATATGCACAAGAATATGCACTTATTTAATAAGTCAATATTGACTGTAAGAAAGTGCGAGAACGAGTTGAACCTGCACACCTTATAGTTATAATGCCACCTAGTAACAACTTTTTGCCGCTACAACTTGCATGAATGTGCAATATACTATAATATACTGGAGGTTATTTTTTTGTATAAAAGGGCATTTTACTTATATCCGGGGTATATAAGACGGAGCTCACTCCCCTTACGAGCTACAGCCCCGCTCCTGTGCCAGGTAAGTCCACTACGGGCTCACCATAGCCCGTGCTACTTGGAACTCTTTGGTCCCAGAAGCTGAATCTTAAACAACATTCGTCTACGCTGCTCCTCTGTCTCTCGTCTGTCTGTCTGTCCTTCATCGCCGTGTTAATTAAACAGTCTCGGGACCCAGGGGGGGGGGGGGCGGATCGTCTGTATACTGCCAATTAGGAATCGTTTGACCTGGGTTGCCACACTCGCTTGGCGGCTCGTCCGTGTGGAACGGCGCTCTGCTTTGTTCTGGGAGGTGCAACAAAAGTTAATGAACCCCTCGTTGTAATTTTACCTGCGTGTGTATTACGAATATCTGTCGTTCGTTTGAAGGGTAGATGCAAGTGAGATGTTTATTAGTGCCCACACGCACACACACACACACGCACGCACACACACACACACACACACACACACACACACACACACACACACACACACACACACACACACACACACACACACACACACACACACATGCACACGAACACGGGCACGCACACGCGCGCGCACACACACACACACACACAGATGCCGAAGAAATATAAGAAAATTCACCTTCGCAAATAGAGTGGTAGACGGTTGGAACAAGTTAAGTGAGAAGGTGGTGGAGGCCAAGACCGTCAGTAGTTTCAAAGCGTTATATGACAAAGAATGCTGGGAAGACGGGACACCACGAGCGTAGCTCTCATCCTGTAACTACACTTAGGTAATTACTTAGGTAATTACATCCCCAGGATGCAACCTGCAACAACTCATATAAATTTCCATGTAGCGATTTACTGCTACATGAACAGAGGTTGGGAATCAAACCCGGATCTGCCTGCGGATTGCTAATTCCGAACGCTGTCCGCTCGGCCGCTGTGTGTTGGCGCCGATTTGGGTCGCCCAGAGTCCTGCATTACTAGAGAAGGACAATTAGCCGGGTCCCTATCCACATGGGAAATCTATAGGGGCGAAATTGCATACTAACGAGCATCTGTTAATTACAGCGCTGTACACAGAGGACCGAAGCGGCGATTACCGAGTGCACGCATTGAAACATGTCCTCATCAGCGGTCGGGTAGAGATGTTAAACTGATTACAGGCCACTAGTCAGGCACCAGAGCTTGGGGGTACGGAGTCTACGTGTCTAGGTGGGTGCTTTAAGGACACGGATGAGACCTGGAGCCATATGTCTTGATGCTGCTGCTGCTGCTCAGCCTTCTCTTCCTCTTAACCATTTCCTATCCTTATCTTCGTCCTCTTCACTCCCTCCTTCACTACACACTGCTGCCACTGGCGCACAGTATAACTCACAACACCAACCTCAAGAGAACTAGAAACGCACCAGGTAGATAAAAGATATCTGGCTGAGCAGAAAGAGCTAGAATTTGCTCTCCGTAGTTCTTTGTGGTATATGGGAGTCCTGGCCCTTGAGTTTTGTGGCCTTGGCCTTGAGGTGGTGTAGCCCTGCGCAGGGTCAACATTGCTTGCAGGTGGCACTTCAAGGGCAAACAGGCAGACAGGCAGGCACCCAGGCTCCCAGGCAGGCAGTATGACACTCCCACTCGCTCTCTCATACAGATTCCCACGCCCACACACAAGCCACGCACTCCCATGTCCCACTTTTACGCACGCGCACACACGCCCTCTATCACTCCCTCACCCTTCACCGCTCCCTCACCCTTCACCGCTTCCTCCCTCACACCCTATACTCCCTCCCCCGCGTCCTCTATCCCCGGTCTAGCCAATACGTTCCCGGATTGAATCTACTCTGTACCACCCACGGTATCGATCCCAGCCCTGAGTGGATTTAGGGACGCTTGTTAAATAACTCTCCTTCCGCGTTCCTCGCTCTCATTCTCTTTCTCTCTCTCACACACAACCACATATACACACTACAAAATGTCCACGAGTCAGAAGAAAATAAAAATGGAATAGACATCAGGGCAACTTGACAGGGAACTAAGTAACATTAACCTCTAGTGTGAGGCTGGTCTCTCTCTCAGTACCAGTGGATGCTAGACAGAGATGTCTTCATAGCCTCAGACTGTGCCAGTCCGGTACTAGTCATGCTCTCTGCCAGTCCAGTACATGACCATGCACTCTGTGCGTGTAGACAGCATACAGAGAACCATATGAGTGAAGATAAAGTACAGAAGTGCCTTATGGGACGGCCAGGGAGTGACTTCAATGATAGACTAATGAAGCTCGCCTTAAAGCACAGGAAAAAAACTAACACTCGTTATATGACCATGACATAAAATATGTGTTGAGAGTTGATAAAACTGTCTATGTTTCTACAAGGAAATGCCGGATTAGTAGGGTTGTAATGTGTATTCGAGGCGCTTCAAACAACAGGCTTCTAGATCAGGTTATCGGGAGATAACCGTCCTAGCCCCCAGCCGGCCCTGTGGAGCAGAACTCCCGCACCAGACTACAGATTAAGTGACTGGGCGTTGAGAATGCCGTACAATCGACTTGAGAATGGTCCAGGACGGACCGAAACGTCGTCGTCCCTTCAACTTCTAGTGTGTGGTCTGGTCAACACTGGGCGTTGGAGAGAGAGAGAGAGAGGTAGTCGTCCGCTTGTGTACACGAGTGCTAATATTTTTTTTAACCGGAAGTTACATAGAAGGTTGAGGCATGACGCCATGAATAGGGTGGTGGGAGTGGTTGGGCAAACACGCGCCGTGTCAGAAGGTAGGTTATAGGGAAGGAGGGAGGGAGACATGGGAAAGGTTTACCCTTAGTGTGTATCTAAGAGCTTCCCTGCTTCAGGGAAGGAATGATTCTCAATATTGCAACTCACTGTATAGGTCCTTTGTGGGGCTGAGAAGAGTACCTGATCAAGCAGGTTGTTATTTGGTGTTACCCCAAGAACCTTGCCAGCAAGGCTTGTTATGTGTGGTCCATAAAGGCGAGTGGTGAAGATGAAAATTATAGACGACTTTGGTGTCCTAAAAAGTATATATAATTTTGCCTCACTTATTATGTAACACTAAGAACTCAGTGAGATTGAGGGGGTAGAGGAGGGTGGAGGGAGGAACGGTAAAATGAACGAAGGGAAAGAATAAGGAAGAATGAATGTATGAAAGTGAGGAGGTAGGTAGAAGGAAGAAGAACGAGTGAAGGAAGGAATGAAGGAAGGCAGCGAGGCGTGGTGGTAACCAAGAGATGCAAACACAGTACCACTGAAGTCAGTCAAGGGACAAGGACAACAAGAACCTCATGAACACATGTAGGAGCAAAGACAACAAGCCATCAGTAGCTACGTCAACAAACACAAAGGAACAATGACACGTTCCCCTCGTCAAGGGCAAGGTCTTTGATGGGTGCCACGGTTGTGCCCGTTCTCTCCACCGTTCACACCGATGTACTAAATTGCCCGAACCTAACCTAACCGAGGACGCACGAATAGAAAACGTGACATCACGTCAACTTTGCGAGCCGCTGTGATTTTAACGTCATCAGTTTTTGATCTTATGGGCGATATTTATACGTCAAAATGCGACGTACTATTGAGAAGACAGGTCGCATACAGTTACTCCCCGCTTGCTGTACCGGACACATCGTCGTGATTGGAACAGTCGACGCGGCATTGAACTGTAATCTGGTAACGTTTCCTGCGGCGTCTCTGCTGACGTCCTGGGGGAGGGGGGAGGGGGGATGGGGGGGGGAGGGGGTCGCGTGTGGTTGCTTGCGCGTAGGTGTACTTCTCTGTATTCAATTATTTGTGCTTGCTGGAAGGGTGTGCTTGAGTTCTTGTGTGTGTTTACCTATTAATTGTTTTGCCTGGAGAGGTTGCTCCTTGGGGTGTAAGGGAAGGGAGGAGGGGGGTGGGTGGAGAGGGTGAGGGGGGGGGGGGAGGGGTGCAAGGGAGGGAAGGTAAGACATGTGTTCGAGACCTTTACATCTTCATTATTGCCAAGCTTGTGTGTGCAAGCGAAAAACAACATATATGGCTGCTGTATATTGCTGTTTAAAGTAATGAGAAAATTATGCAAGCCTATTTCTGCTGCTTGGCCACACCACACACCTGACTTGGCCACACCACACACCTGACCTGGCCACACCACACACCTGACCTGGCCACACCACACACCTGACCTGGCCACACCACACACCTGACCTGGCCACACCACACACCTGACCTGGCCACACCACCACACGTGACTGTAATACCACACCTAACCAAACAAAATATTATTTCCTTGTAAACTCCGTGAATTATTCTACATTGCCAAATAATTACAAACTACCCCTAAAGGTGTACAAACCCGCTCAACTCCTAGTCACATATGCGTCCCAGGTGCACACAGGTGCACACACGTGCACACAGGGACGTGTGTGTCCCCTACACATACACACTCCGGGGGGGGGGGGGGCAGGTTATAAGCTCGCGGGTGTAATAGACCGGAAACTGCCCCACCATCAGTACGTCTGTAACGGGTGTAGTGTTTCTTAGGGCCGTGACCCCTCCGGAGGCCGCCCTCTCATTAACACCGCCCCGACAACACCGCTTCACTGCTGCCACGGTCGCCACGGGATGATGTCGAGTCAAGATCCCCCACAATTATAAATTACAGAAAGGGTAAACTGAGACCTCAGATCACTCCCCATGACCAGTACACACACACACACACACACACACACACACACACACACACACGAGTACACACACACATATAGCTCACATGTTATTGCTATGTTGAGTACATAAAGTACTGAGGTTCGTTAACTATCAAGGATGGTCTGAGACTGAACTTGTTGTACACTGTCAGTAGTCACAAGTTGTGATCAAACCCTCATCACCTTCTTGTGAATTGTGCAGTGGATTGTATGTACATCTCTGTAAAGTTGATGGCACAGTACTCCACTACTTGTGTTGGGGTCAGCTGTGCACAGCTGAATCATGTGCACTTATCAAACCGCTGAACGATCAGTTGTGACTGTGAAAAGCTTCATATAACTGGGAGCTCATAGTTACTCCAATTTAGATAAGCGTTTGTGTGAGAGACACATTCCAGATCAAGTAAATGGTTGCCAGAGAGGATATTTATACAGCAACTTCCTATCATTACTATATATATTAAGATAATGGTAATTCTTCTCTCAACCAAGATGGGGCCAGATTCACTAAAGCACTTACGCAAACACTTACGAACCTGTACATCTTTTCTCAATCTTTGGCGGCTTTGTTTACAATTATTAAACAGTTAATGAGCTCCGAAGCACCAGGAGGCCTGTTTATAACAATAATAACAGTTAAATTATAAGTTTTCATGCTTGTAAACTGTTTAATAAATGTAACCAAAGCCGTCAAAGATTGAGGAAAGATGTACACGTTCGTAAGTACTTGCGTAAGTACTTTCGTGAATCTGGCCCATGGTCTCTTGAAATGAATCGTTATGAAGTGTACAATCCTATAGCAATCAACGTAACATTAAATCAATACCACTAAAAGAAAATGGTGTGTCTGTCTTACTCTTAAATAACTTGTTACCAAGTAACAAGTTATAGGTCACTTGTAGCCATTGTGACCTACAAGCCATACAAACACACTATTACTCTACTGGAATAAAAAGAGCAATATTGCTAGACTGGATTATTCATATTGTAAATAAAGTCAACACTATCTTGGTCACTGCAAATCATATGCATTAAAATCATCAAATTAAGATTCGTCCTTACTAGCCTGCGGAGGATAGGTATGAACGCCTGTCTCTAGTCGACTGATGCTGTGAACTCTTACCCAAGACCTCTACAGTCCAGATGTCCACTGCTGTCAACACGGAAATTAGGATGCCCCAGGAGGGGACATATAGCCAGCTTCCTGTCATCCTCGGATTTTTTGCCACAGCAACATTGAGATCCTATGTAATTGACTGCCTGCCTGCCTGCCTGCCTGCCTGCCTGCCTGCCTGCCTGCCTGCCTGCCTGCCTGCCTGCCCGCCCGCCTGCCCGCCCGCCTGCATGCCCGCCTGCCGGCCTGCCCGCCTGCCGGCCTGCCCGCCTGCCGGCCTGCCCGCCTGCCGGCCCGCCTGCCGGCCCGCCTGCCGGCCTGCCTGCCGGCCTGCCTGCCTGCCTGCCTGCCTGCCTGCCTGCCTGCCTGCCTGCCTGCCTGCCTGCCTGCCCGCCCGCCCGCCTGCCTGCCTGCCCGCCTGCCTGCCTGCCTGCCCGCCCGCCCGCCTGCGTATTGGAAGGGAGATGACCCAACACAAACTACAGAGGTAGTGAACTTAAAGAGGACTTTCCGTCAGGCGTAAGTGGCAACACTGTAATAGAATGATTGCCTGAGGAAGGCCTGGAGAAGACTGTGGGTATAGACGATGCCCAGGGGGGGGGGGAGAGGAAGGCCTAGGATGAGGACTTCCTCTTGACGTCACCCCCCCCCCCCTCCCCTCTTCCTCTTGACATTATTGCCTTCATCTTGACGTCCTGGCCTTCTGCATGACGTCTGTGATGTAAGGAACACCAGATATAAAAACTTGTCCTCTCACATAATACACCATAATATTTAAGCTATCGACCCAACGTAATAAACACAACGGTTCCTGAAAATTAAAAGCATCACGACATTGACGCTTCTCCTCGTATTAATGGGGCATCAGCTTCGACCTGGTAGGTAGGTAATCCGTACCCTTACGTACGCTAATCGCTAAACAAAACCACTTCATATTTGACGTTTCTGGTTAACCAAAAGCACCTCATATATTACGTCTTGCTAAACAACGTGACACAGCTCTAAGGAAGACGTCGGCTGCCTGAAGGATTAAGAGCAGAGTTTAAGGCAAATAACAGCCACTTTATGCACTTTGGAGGAACAAGCAATTAACACTTGTTACCGAAGGGAAGAAGTTGTTACATAGTGTTATTTGTCTAGATGATATTTTTATATAAATATTTTGCGACGTTTGTTCAGATTGCGTGACAGATGGGGAGAGAGACGGAGGTAGATAGGTACAGAGACAGTGGGCAAAGAGGAGAGAGATCAGGGAGGAAGGGAGGGACAGAAGGAGAGAGATTGAAGCGAAGTTTGAGAGTGAAGGGAGAAAGGGAGAGAGAGAGAGAGAGAGAGAGAGAGAGAGAGAGAGAGAGAGAGAGAGAGAGAGAGAGAGAGAGAGAGAGAGAAAGAAGGGGTGAGAAGATGGAAGAGAAAAATATATATATATGCTAACCAGCATATATACGTTTTCTTCTGTCCTCCATGGACAGATGGAGGACAGAAGATCGATCTGTTCAGTGATTTATTGAACAACCAACCACAAAAGGTGATTGTAGTCCTTTCAAAACGCTAATCTAACCTACATACACAAACAAGCTAGAAAAAAGAGGGAGAGGGAGGGAAAAAGATAGACAGAGAGGAGGAAACGGTTGGCAAGGGCCACAGACTCGACCTACTGTCACTTATATATATAATGATTGTGTGAGAGTAATAATGACTACCTTTGTTATACCTGAATATTGAGTATATTATGCTCAGATGTGGCCAATAGGTTATCCCCATCTCCCCCTATCCTCTCTCTCTCTTCCACTCTCCCCCTTTTCTCTCCTCTCCCTCTCTCTCTCTCTCTCTCTCTCTCTCTCTCTCTCTCTCTCTCTCTCTCTCTCTCTCTCTCTCTCTCTCTCTCTCTCTCTCTCTCTCTCTCTCTCTCCTCTTTCTCCCTGCACGTCGTAAGGTACACGTACATTTAGGTACTCAGTTTCCACAGGTGGAAACTGAGTACCCAAATGAGCCACAGGGACGTTAGAAAGAACTCTTTCAGTGTCAGAGTAGTTAACAGGTGGAATGCATTAGGCAGTGATGTGGTGGAGTCTGACTCCATACACAGTTTCAAGTGTAGATATGATAGAGCCCAGTAGGCTCAGGAACCTGTACACCACTTGATTGACGGTTGAGAGGCGGGACCAAAGACCCAGAGCCCAACCCCCGCAAGCACAATTAGGTGAGTACACACGCACACACTCACACACACACACACACACACACACACACACACACACACACACACACACACACACACACACACACACACACACACACACACACACACACTTTCCACAGTTAGCTCTTTTAGAGTTGAGAGAAGGGGGGGATAGTTTTAAAGCACCTCTTGATGCACTCTTCCTCTTCACGAGTGTCCAGGGAGTTACGGCGTGTCGAGTTCGATCCCCGCATAACACGGCGGTGAGTCCACGCGGGGAGACAGACCAAAACAGCCGTCAAAAGCCTCAGCAGCCACACCCTAACTGTCAAGAGCCAACCAGTCAAGGAGGAAGACATTTTCAAAGGCCTTTCGCAAATTTTTTCCGTTTTGCTTTGCAATTTCATCATTTTTGCGTCTTGTAGGGTGACGTATGTGTGGTTTCTGTTACATATTGATGAGGTTTCACTCGACATGTCCCCGAGACTGACGTGTGGGCGAGGTAGGGGGGAAGAGAGAGACGTCTAGTGCCTCTCCTCCCACCTGTCCCCAGAGCAGCATGGAAAATTTAAGACACATGGAGGGTAGAGGAGCTGACGATGGTAACTGCTATGTGAAGGGTGTGGGGTCAGGTGCTTCAGGAGCCACGAGGTTGGACCTGGTGGCTCCTTCACCTGAAGCTATACAGGATGTTGAGGGCTTCCTGGTGGATGTTGAGGCCCTCCCAGCGTGGCGAGGGTCTTGAAGACCTTCACCACCCACAGCGAGGCTCTTCATTCATTTATTTTTCCTATGTAGCAAATGGTATATATATATATATATATATATATATATATATATATATATATATATATATATATATATATATAATATATATATATAATATATATATATAATGTAGCAAATGGTATATATATATATATGTCGTACCTAGTAGCCAGAACGCACTTCTCAGCCTACTATGCAAGGCCCGATTTGCCTAATAAGCCAAGTTTTCATGAATTAATTGTTTTTCGACTACCTAACCTACCTAACCTAACCTAACTTTTTCGGCTACCTAACCTAACCTAACCTATAAAGATAGGTTAGGTTAGGTTAGGTAGGGTTGGTTAGATTCGGTCATATATCTACGATAATTTTAACTCCAATAAAAAAAATTGACCTTATACATAATGAAATGGGTAGCTTTATCATTTCATAAGAAAAAAAATAGAGAAAATATATTAATTCAGGAAAACTTGGCTTATTAGGCAAATCGGGCCTTGCATAGTAGGCTGAGAAGTGCGTTCTGGCTACTAGGTACGACATATATATATATATATATATATATATATATATATATATATATATATATATATATATATATATATATATATATATAATATGACAATGTCAGACCACGGAGGAAAAATGAAACAGGAATTTCCTTAAGTACTTTCGTATATTAATATATATATATAATATATAATATATATATAATATATATATATATATATATATATATATAATATATATAATATATATATATAATATATATATATATTATATATATAATATATATATATATATATATATATATATATATATAATATATATAATATATATATATAATATATATATATATTATATATATAATATATATATATATAATATATATATAATATATATATTTCCTTTTCTGTAATAACACAAAAGAAGAATAAGTCGCATTTTTTGTTTTGCCAAATCGACTAATCTATTAAAATGCGAGATATTATAAACAAATTAAGCACCGAAATATTGACGATTTACATGCATCGGCCTCAATAGGTTAGGAGGGTTGCTTGGGTTTGTACGTTTCTGGTTAGGCTAAGAGTTGCATTTTAGATTTGGTGATGAGTTGATCTCTATCACCACCTGGAGGGTTATTAAGGCCACCAATAGTGCTTAATGCTCTCACTGAGTGCACCTTAGCGTGCAGAACCAATGAAAACTGCACTCATCTGGGTATATACATTCTGCGTTACATTTGATTGATAAAGATTAAGCCACACAAGAGGTGGCACGGGCATGAATAGCCCGTAATGTTACATTTATTACGTAGCGGTAAATGTAGAGGATGAACTGCCCAGTAAACTAGTAGACTGAGCCTCAGTCAACAAGCATATCTCCCTCAGCATTACCTGCTATATTGACCTCTCAACAACGAGTAGGCGGTTCTCCTAGGCTTATTTACAATGTATTGTGTTTGATAGATCAAATAGACATAACCAATGTTCACGGGTCCAGACAAATGAACTTGTCCTCAGAGTCAATGTACTGCTGGTACGACGCTATATCGTTAAAATCACGGCGATTTCCTGACATTAAATTCTGTGGAATTTTGACGCGACCTGAGGGTAATGAGCATTGACCTCAATAGGTCAGGTCTAGGTTCGTACGCTTCATAGGTAAAAACCACTTCAGATTTAACGCTTGTTAAAGCGTGAGGCCGAACTGGGTACATAACTTTGAGAGTCATGTCTTAGGTGACCTCAGCACGTCTCGTATCACCGCTCCAAGCAACAGCCTGTTGGACCAAACTCTCACAAGTCAAGCCTGGCCTCGGGCCGGGCTTGGGGAGTAGAAGAACTCCCAGAACCCCATCAACCAGGTATATGTGGGCCTGCGGGCCGCTCCAAGCAACAGCCTGGTGGACCAAACTCTCACAAGTCAAGCCTGGCCTCGGGCCGGGCTTGGGGAGTAGAAGAACTCCCAGAACCCCATCAACCAGGTATCTTCCTGTTGGATGTTGAGGGCTTCCTGGAGGATGTTGAGGACTTCCTGGAGGATGTTGAGGACTTCCTGGAGGATGTTGAGGGCTTCCTGGAGGATGTTGAGGACTTCCTGGAGGATGTTGAGGGCTTCCTGGAGGATGTTGAGGACTTCACCTGTAGCGACGATCATTGTATCGTAGAACATCGCCACAGAGGATGAGGCAGGAGGCATAGGAGGCACATTGTTGCATAGACAAAAGGGCAGCTGCCAGGTCATCGGCACATGGTTCTCTGGTTGTCGGTATTCCAGAGGGCAAAGCTAGGCTAGAATATCACAAACACAATGTAGAATCAACGTTTTTTTTCACGTCCAAGCAACGTTGGATCAAAGACTTGCAAGTCTAATTAAAGTTTTTAACGTTTTGTTCAACTTTTTCAATTTGGTTTATAGTTATATGAACCTCATTTGGCCGTGGGAGGAGGAATAGTATGTGGGGTGTGTTCTCTGTTTGAGAAAAGTTACCTTCCGCAAGTTAGTTTTTCCTTGTCTCTAATTATCTGTTCTTGCTACTGCCGTCTTCCAGGTAATTATACTGAAGGGCTTTCACACTCGTTAGTGCAGGGATCATCACAGTAGTTAGTAGAGGGGTCGTTATGCTCGTTAGTAGAGGGGTCGTCACACTTGGCCCCTCACAGGGGGGAAGTGTCGGTAAAAAATTTTCTTTTGCTCGTTATTGTTTTTGTAGATTGGTAGACCACGGTAGACAACATGCTGGTGTTGTCTTGCGTAGTACAGGTGTTACACAGGTGTTGTGTGTTGTTACACAGGTTACAGGCGTTGTCTCGCGTAGTGCTGGTGTAGTTTCCTCTTGTGGAGACATAGAGGCTATCATAGGTCTCTTGATCATGCTGTGGTATGCGGCGAAGTGTGACAAAAATGTGAAGAAGGTTTTAAAGACGCCCCGGCTATAATACTTGGGTAGTTTGTGAGAGTCTCAGGGTGTTCAACAGATCGATGAAGTAACTGCTCGTGTCTCCACAAGTGTGGCGGGGTATAATTGTATGCTTGTGAGTGAACTTCTACCTTCCTCTTGACCTATACTTCGTCATTCCTCGTGCAGAATAGGGTAGCAGCACACTGATCTGTATACCTACGCTTGTTTATAAATAAGGGATTAACAACCTCCAATATTGATCTCATGCCAATACTTCCTTGCGCCCTCTTATTCCTGATCCTCCTCTTCACACTTTTCACCCCTCGCTCATCCCCCCTCTTCTAACCCCTCTCCATGCTATCACACCCGAAAGTACCTTTTCACGTATGCAAAAATAAAAACTGCAGTCAGCATTGGGCCCTTGCGCAAGGGTGATGGGACTCTCACAGATAACAAAGAAATAAGCGAAATACTGAGGCTTCAGTACGATTCTGTTTTCAGTAAACACCTGACCACATTGAAGATCGATGATCCAAATGAATTCTTTATGAATGTGACACCAATATCGAACCATATATCAGATGTCACCCTAACTCCACTGGACTCCGAAGTAGCCATAGACAGCATGCCCATGCACTCTGCATCAGGCCCAAACTCATGGAATTTTATATTCAGCAAAAAGTTCAAAACACCACTACCACTAACGTCGGAAACCGGGCCGCGAGGCTGTTGATCCCCGGACGCTAAACAAGGTAAAGTAGGTAGCCACCCTCCCCCCTCTCCTTAAATGGTCCACAATAAGCCTTGCCAGAACTGAGGAGGAAATTCCATTGGCCCTCTGACACTTGTATGTTTGTATCACATTCCTTCTCTTCCCCTTAATTCCCCCTTCCCCCCCATCTCTCTCTCTCTCTCTCTCTCTCTCTCTCTCTCTCTCTCTCTCTCTCTCTCTCTCTCTCTCTCTCTCTCTCTCTCTCTCTCTCTCCCATAACGACATGACGTTTGGGAAGGCCAACAGTGCCAGCTTGGCACTTAAGTCAACACAACTCGTGTGTGGAATAAATAGCGGCACTTTGTGTTTAGAATTTAGTTTGGTATTACGAATGATGCACCACGTGGTTCACTGTGCCAGAGTGCCACCTGATTCTGAAGACACGTATTGGCACAGTGGGCGTTGAGTACCGCGTGGTGGCACTCTGGGTATGGTGGCACTCTGGGTATGGTGATGGCACGTCAGAGTTTTAAGTAGGGACTATTTCAATACAGTCCGCTAAACTTCATACAAATTGCTATCGAAATATATAAATTGACGTAAATATAAATTCTATATAAATTAAATAAATATAAATCTCACAGTTTGGTTCCCACACCACCTGTGAGAGGCCAATACAGGTGGTGGAGGCTGATACCACCTGTGAGAGACTGAATACGCAGCACAGGCGTGGAATTCATACACAGCTAAGCACAGAATCAAGAGGCTTAAGCTATGATGACGGGTTAAGGTAACTAAATCTTACATTCGTAGAGGAGAGAAGTGAGAGGATATGATCGCTGTATTAAAAATACAGAAGGTAGTAGACAAAGTAGATCAGGACAGACTCTTTAAATTGAGAGACAGTAGAACAAGAGGAGATAGATGGAAGCTGGAAATGTCAACTAGTAGGTAATCACTATTAGATAAGCACTAGTGTAAGACAATCACATTTATAATTAAATAAACTAGGCAGTTCAACAAATATACAATGGTAATTAAGACCAAAAACGTGTAGTTTTTAAGTAAATTAAGTAAAACAGGTTGCCGCGTGACGGTCCATAAACCATTATGGCACCTGGCGCTGGGAGTAGAAAGTGTCATGTGATTACCTGTGGCACCTTGTGTATAGTGCCACTTGTGGAGAGTTACGTGGTAAGTGCTGGCCATTAGTGGAAAGTGCCCGAGGTTCACCCTGGTCGCTCTGGTGACATTTCTCTGCACGCTCCAGGATAAAAGGTGAAAGGACAAAATATTGTATTAGAGTGCGAGCAGGAGTAAGGATGCCGAAGAACAATGACTGTAAGGAAGACACTACACACAGAAATCACAATAGCGTGATGGATCAATGAACAAATCCTAGAAAGTTCAGTAGAACTTCTGGTTTCAGTTCTTTTGACCATGTTGAAGCTCAGTCGATTAAGGCAGCGTCTGGGATGATCTCGGACGTAGGTTCGAATCCTCGTCACGGCCCTTGTGGATTTGTTCAGTGTAAGGAAGAGTTCTTGGGGGTAGACATGAGCATCAGGACATCCTTCAAGAACCTTGAGGCTTGCGTTTACAATTCTTTATTCAGCCCATGTCTAACTAGTAATAGAGTATGCAGCACCAGCCTGGAGCCCCCGACCAGTGTTAGACTGTATCACCTTTGTGAAGCCACTGGTCGATACTAGAGTATACAGCACCAGCGTGGATCCTGTCAAAATATGTCAAAACATGGATGTCAAAATGTCAAAACATGGATGTCAAAACATGTCAAAACATGTCAAAATATCCAATTGCCACAGAAGTCAAAAAACAAAATTGATAATATTGTACTGAATTAATAGCGTTGTATTCCCTTGTTAGCTCAAAGTTTATTTGTGTTGACTAGTAGTTCAGTAAGAATTTCCTGCTGGATTAGTTGTCTATAGGCGAGGCTTTACGCCGGAATTCAAATGTGTGAGTTGAACTTGGGTTTGTGGGTCATTAATGAGGCGAACTTGCTAGAGCAACCTGTCCTACAACCTGTCCTCCTACAACCTGTCCTCCTATAACCTGTCCTCCTATAACCTGTCCCCTTACAAAGAACGTTGCATTTCCCCCGTATGCGTTCCAAAAATTGTCGTACTAGAAAATGGAAGCGGCTGGCGAAAGTGAGGTATTCTCCCGTTTTCTGTTTTGGGTCCTCTGGTAGGTTAGGAGAGACTACTTTAAATTGGCCGTTTTCTTGACCTTGGGAACTGTTATAAATGATATGTGTGGGGCTTCTATGGGGTACTGGTACTATTAAGGGGTATAGGTAGTTAGAAGACAGGAGTATCAAATATGGGAGAGCTTAAAGGCCCGGCCCCCAAAATAAACTATCCACAGTAGTAATAACTTGCTACAAGACCAAATATGTTCGTCTAAGGGTTGATCACTGCGCTC
Organism: Procambarus clarkii; assembly: GCF_040958095.1. NCBI lineage: Eukaryota > Metazoa > Arthropoda > Malacostraca > Decapoda > Cambaridae > Procambarus > Procambarus clarkii. Next base: position 26,942,245 of record NC_091155.1, read on the forward strand.
CCACCTTGGAAGAAGAGATACTCTGTAATTCATGTACTTATTTATTAACCCGTTAACAACCCCCCATATACACTCACACCAATAACAATAATAATAATAACTTTACCACACTATCTTACGTTAAAAGCCTTGGTCCACGTAGGCAGGATACAAGGTTTACACTAATAACAAGCTAGGGTAAAGTACTACTGGATAAGCACTGAAGCTGGATGCAGCTTAGGGTAGTGAAACCACGTGGGACCCTAATACAAAACACAACACTTAGGGGTACCCAAACACTGGCAAAATACTATCCCCAGGTCTCCCCAATCGTTACTACCAGAGTAGGCACACTTACACCATATAATACTTAACTTAAGGGTACAGGAACTTCAGGTAAGGGAAATAAGTAAGAGGAGAAGGAAGGAGAGTAGGGATACAGCCACAGAGTAGGTCTTAACCTCACGCCACCAGCCAAGAGAAGACCGAGCTAGCCACCAGCTGCCTCCCTCATGTTGTGGTGCCGGGAGGAGCCTAATTGATCGTGCAGCTAAGCACATTAAAGATCTTCCCCTATGAAACGTATTGTTACTTTATGAATGATTAGAAAGTATTAGTAAGCAAAGTTGGTGCCTATGTTATTATTTAATAATCAACCCCCAGCTCAGTCTTTAAATGCTCTTTGAGAAACAATAATAGTCTTACGTCTGGCAGGGAAGATACAAACAATTGACATTCTAGATGCCCAACTGTACTACCAGAAAGTTTAATAGCTCAATTTTGACCTCTGGTTTCCACTGGAGAACCCAGGGTCGTAACAGGAACCCTTAGGAGGACGGGCTGGCTAGAGTGTGTGTGAATGTGACCCTTCCTGTGCCAGACACATTCTTGATTTAGTTTTCTAAAGCTTCTTAGTTTTCCATTGTTCTATCACAACCCTTCTTGCTCCCTCTTTTCTCCTGGTTTCTGCCCCTCTCTCTTGTTCTGTCTCCTCCCTTCCATCTTCTCTCCCGGGAAGAAAAATACTTTTATTTTCTGCTTGTGTTGAAGAAGAGGTCGGTGAGTGTGAGGCTCGGGTCTCTCCTGGACGTGTGGGATTTATTATACACCCTGGACTTGTGGGATTTATTATACACCCTGGACTTGTGGGATTTATTATACACCCTGGACTTGTGGGATTTATTATACACCCTGGACTTGTGGGATTTATTATACACCCTGGACTTGTGGGATTTATTATACACCCTGGACTTGTGGGATTTAAGATACAATTGGACTTGTGGGTTTGTGGTCTAACATCCTCGGTCTCCCCTCTCCCACTCTCCTTCCCTCTCACCCGTCGCCCACTCTCCCTTTTCTGTCATAGAAAATTTATTATTACGCAGCAATGAAGAAATGGCTAAACGATTCTACGGAAAACAAATCTTCTATTTCAGATATGACTCAAAATCGTATCACGGGGTTGGGGGGGGGGGTTAATATAGATGTCGTTATTTCTTCAAGTGTGGCACTAGGGCCAACCCCGACTGGCCTATGACATTCATGTACCCCTCGTGTCTCCACACTTAGACAGGCACACAGATAGACATTCTTTTTTATAAAGATTAAGACATGTAATAATGCAATAAACAGAAATATATGAGCTTGGAAAGAGAGCCAGCTGAGAGAGTAAGAGCTCTTCATAAAATTGATTGACCATTGCCAACATTACCTCTTCCACCTTTACCATTATCAATTTTACTATTCCCCTCTTTACTCTTCCTTCTCCTCCCTCCCTCCCTTCCTCGTGTAAAGAAGCAACACAGCTCACGCTGCTTGCAACAGTCAACACCTGTAAGCCGGCTACCTTTTGTCCTGTCGCTTTGTGGTGACGTGTTGCACAGTCGTTCTTTATCACTCATCACACACCCACTCATCCGGTTGGTTATTATCTTCCTCCTCCTCCTTCCCCTCTTCCTCTTCCTCTTTCTCCTCTCTCAACCCCAGGGTCACATTTCTCCACCATATCCACACAAAGGAACTAGATACAAAATAATCAATTGTGTCAGACTTAATATTGCCATAGCTACTGAAGTTGACTGCAAAGGTGCTCTGGCCCTATTAGCCTGGGTGGCCTCGTAGCCTGGTGGGTAGCGCGCAGGACTCGTAATTCTGTGGCGCGGGTTCGATTCCCGCACGAGGCAGAAACAAATGGGCAAAAGTTTCTTTCACCTTGAATGCCCGTTACCTAGCAGTAAATAGGTACCTGGGAGTTAGTCAGCTGTCACGGGCTGCTTCCTGGGGGTGGAGGCCTGGTCGAGGACCGGGCCGCGGGGACACTAAAGCCCCGAAATCATCTCAAGATAACCTCAAGATAACCTAGCTAACTGCTGCCTTCAGTAAAACACTGGAAACAGGAAACCTCTCAGAATAGTGGAAAGGGAAACATAATCGCAACATACAAGAAAGGGGACAAGACAGGAATCTCTAAATTACAGACAGGCGTCACTGGCAAGTAGTCGTGAAGTAGCAAGGGATCACCTGGAGTGGGTCAACTTGATAACAAAACGACAACATAGACTTATGATGGGAAAAGTCTTGCAGGACAACCTTGACAGAGTTCTATGATGTGGCTTCTAAAATAAGACAGGAAAAAAAGGCTGGGTTGGTTGCATTTTCCTAGACTGTCGAGATGTATTTGATACTGTGCCTCATAAAAGATGAGGTACAAGATGGATATGCGAGCTGGGATAATTGGGAAGACACTAAACTGGGTAATTAACTGAAGGACAAAGAACGAAAAAGCAAAAAGCAAGAAGCTCTGAGAGACCTCACAGTCTGAGGCTTGGTCCTTCGATCATTACTGTTCTTAATTTATGTTAATGATTAACCCGAGTGAGCTAGCTCACACTTGTCAATGTTGCTGAAGATGCCACACTAATGAGGAATATTAAAACAGAGAGAGGATTACAGAATGTCTATCCAGCAGTCTAGAATAGACATTCTGCAGGAGGACTTGTGACAAACTCCAGGAGTGAGCAAAGGTTGCTCCTTCGTCCTATACCAAATCCTTATCCCCTATTCCTTCCAAGTGCTATATAGTTGTAATGACTTAGCAGTTTTACATCAAATATTTAAAAAATATATATTGAATTCGGTGCCAATAGGTGTATCGTAATGAAGATGGGAAAGGGATATAGAATACCAGAACGTTTCTGTAACGTACATGGAATCAACCACAGAAATCCAAGAAAGAGATATGGGAATGGATATCATTGCAACACTTAACACCAGAGGCACACACAGGCAGGGTGATATCGTAATATCGTTGGCGAGTATTTGAATGTTATATAACACTCTAAATAAGGACTCTCTTACCTTCCCACACGCCCGACCCTTGTCTTGGGGGCGTGAGGGTTAAGGTGGGTGAGGATTGTGTGAGGGAACATTGTAGAAATGGGAAATAAAACGAGTTATAGCAGGTGGATTGTCCACCTTGCCGACACCCTGTGTTTGGAGGCCTCGTTAAGCTTACTCTCTCTTACCACTGGTTAGTGTTAGCTGTTGTAAATGTGTTTAATTGACTCCCCCCCCCCTCTACCTTCCCCTTAACTTCTCTACTTCCCTCCTTCCCTTTTCTACCTCTCCCCTCCGCTTTTCTACTTCCCTCTGAAGCTATTTTCTCCTCACATTATACCGTGTTTTATTCTCCATTCATTCTCTCCTCCTTCCATCTACCCATCCTCTTGCTACTGCTCCTCCTTCGTCTTTCATTCCTCTCCCACTGCCCCTCTTCCTCTTGAATGACCCCTCGTCCTCCTGGATGACTCCCCCCCCCCCCCCCAGCAGTGTGGGCGAGACTAAACAAGGACACGACGGCATCTTCCCCCATATCCCAGCGGGCAAAACATGCTCGGGTAACTTCTAATCAACGTTTAAACAACACTGAGTCAACGTTGATTCAGTGCTAATCAACGTCATTCGCCCCATATTTGCCCGGGGATCTCTGCCTCTGTACGACAATTACCACATAATGGAGACGAGTGTTTGGGACAAGAGAGCGGACAGATGGGTCCTGATAAGTGTTAGACAAATAGAAAGATCTGGTTATATACATCACATTCGTTGTCTTGAATAACATGGTCTGCATGAGCAACACTGGCTAACGTAAAATGTTTTGTCTTTAGAAAACAGAACAAGGAGCCGTTTTAGAGTCTACATACCATATATGTCAAACAAATTATAGCACATAAAAGTAAGCTGTAGAAAGTGCTAAGGAGCCCAGAGGTGTGTGTGTGGGTTACGAATAAACACTAAAACTAAAGAACAAATCCACAAGGGCCGTGACGAGGATTCGAACCTGCGCTCAGGAACATCCCAGACACTGCCTTAATCGACTGAGCTACGACAGGGTAAAAAGAGTTGAAACCGAAGTTCTACTTAACTTACTGGATCCCGTAGCCTCTCCGAGGCACAAACCAGATTTTTACACTAACTCCCCCCTGCACCCGAGCTATGTCAATAGGCCTGGACGCAGGTTCGAATCCTCGTCACGGCCCTTGTGGATTTCTTCATTTGATGCATCACGTTAGTGTGATCTCTGTGTGTACTAAAACTAAATCTCATTTTACTGAGAGATTGAACTAAGAGTGAAGTCATGATCACAACATACAAAATACTCAGATGAATATAGGCAGAGGAAGAGAGGCTGCCTGAGATGAGCGGGGCACAAACAGTGGGGATCAGGGAGGACCTGAACATGTGTACTACTCACCTGGATGTCATAAGTGTTGTTTAAAGTCTCTAGGAAGAACTATAATGGACTAGACCAGAGGGGTGGAAGCTGCCTCGTTGAAGAATAACTATAGAAATTGACCACAGTTAAAATGTATATTCAAATGTGGATCCACCAGTCGATTGGTGACTGAGAGGCGGGACCCGAGAGTTGAAATCCAACCTTATAAGCTCAACTAGGTGAGTACACACGCACGTCCAGTATGATGATGATGCTTGAACTTAAGGTTGTTACCTGAGGTAATTAATGCCCCTGTCTCTTCTGTCCACAGGTACGGCTAGTCCTCCCCTCATCCTGCCGACCCTCACGGTAACGTACCCCTATCCTGGCCTCCCGCACCTGGGGACACTTACCTTCACCTGGGGACAATCACCTTCACCTTGGTGTACCTGCGGACACCTTCCTTCACATGTATACACTTGCCTTTACTTGAGCACACCTACTGTAAGGACACTCCTGACTTCACATACAACGTGTGAAGTTGCATGATATTTCAAGAATAACTAATTTGCTTGTGTTTTAAATATAAAGCACCTACAAGTGGCCAACATGCTTTTGGTAAGTCTTACCCTTCCCACAGCTCATGGTAAGTCTTACCCTTCCCACAGCTCATGGTACGTCTTACCCTTCCCACAGCTCATGGCAAGTCTTACCCTTCCCACAGCTCATGGTACGTCTTACCCTTCCCACAGCTCATGGTAAGTCTTACCCTTCCCACAGCTCTTGGTAAGTCTTACCCTTCCCACAGCTCATGGTAAGTCTTACCCTTCCCACAGCTCATGGTAAGTCTTACCCTTCCCACAGCTCATGGTACGTCTTACCCTTCTCACAGCTCATGGCAAGTCTTACCCTTCCCACAGCTCATTGTAAGTCTTATCCTTCCCACAGCTCTTGGTAAGTCTTACCCTTCCCACAGCTCATGGTACGTCTTACCCTTCCCACAGCTCATGGCAAGCCTTACCCTTCCCACAGCTCTTGGTAAGTCTTACCCTTCCCACAGCTCATGGCAAGTCTTACCCTTCCCACAGCTCTTGGTAAGCCTTACCCTTCCCACAGCTCTTGGTAAGTCTTACCCTTCCCACAGCTCATGGCAAGCCTTACCCTTCCCACAGCTCATGGCAAGCCTTACCCTTCTCACAGCTAATGGTAAGCCTTACCCTTCCCACAGCTCATGGCAAGCCTTACCCTTCCCACAGCTCATGGCAAGCCTTACCCTTCCCACAGCTCATGGCAAGCCTTACCCTTCCCACAGCTCATGGCAAGCCTTACCCTTCTCACAGCTCATGGTAAGCCTTACCATTCTCACAGCTCATTTCCCAGTTATTTCTGGGTGAACAGGACGAACATTAAAAAAATCGCCGACCGGTCAATTCCCCTAAGCCAGGACTCGAACCCAAACCAGACCGATCGCGAGGCGCGGGGGGTCGTCTAGGAAACCGTAAATATCTATCATAGTCGACGCCTTATATTTTGACCTGTTTGAAAGAAAATTTAGTCTTCAATACGTTCTTTAATTTGTTTTCGATGCCTTTGCTGTCTGAAATACTGGGAAATGCGGCTATGAAATGGTGTTCAACTCTATCGGCGAAAAATGGATACGTTTGTAGTAAACAAGGTATTTGATCGTATTCAGTATTTTTTAAAATTAGTTTAACTAGGCTAGACTAGACTAGGTTTAGTTCAGGTGTGTTTATTGAGACAATCAAATACATCTCAAAGGAATGGACTAGAATGGAGGCTATTTCTACCCTCCTTCGCTAGGTTAAGTTTGGTTTATCAGGGTTGAAAACAAAAGAGCATTGCGGTTGAGCACGTTCACTGGATGACGTCAGCAAGAGTGCGCCGGCCCCACGGACGGTCCAATCAGGAGCAAGAACACCGCCACTTGACGTCACGGGTCGCCTCTCATTGGTCAAAACGACACGGGGAGTGGGGGGGGGGGGGGGGTTCTCACCTAAAGCGACGCCACGGCTCTTAACCAAACGCCATCATGTATGCCCCACAAAAACGTCCATAAATAACACATATGAACCTCGGTAAGCATGCGTGGGAGTGGTTAGTGGCGGATCAGTTTACGCGCGCTTGATTCAGCTGTGATATTTGACGAGGGTTTTAATTTTTCATTTTTTGATGCATTTTATTACCATCCGTGAGGTGTGAGGATCTCCCATCTGTGAGGACGGGTGCTGGGGCGTGGCGGGGTGCTGGGGCGTGGCGGGGTGCTGGGGCGTGGCGGGGTGCTGGGGCGTGGCGGGGTGCTGGGGCGTGGCGGGGTGCTGGGGCGTGGCGGGGTGCTGGGGCGTGGCGGGGTGCTCTGGGGGCAGCTTAATGTGACCGCTCTATCTCACTCATATAGCCTCAGCCCCACATACTCACTCACAACCTTGAATATTCCTAGGCTTAGCTTAGCACATACACTGCTAGACTTGGTCTAAGTATATTAGACCCAGGAGTGCTAGAAGAGGTTAGGTTAAGTTAGATCTTGTATTTAAAATAGGTTGATGGTAAAAAAAAGTTCCCATTTGGCCAATTTCAATAATACCAAAGTGGTTTTAATGGTGGACTATCACTACATAGTGGTACTTTCCATCAAATAGTTACTATAAGTACTTTCATTTTAGGAGGCTGGGCTGACTTTCGACTTCCCCTATTACCCACTTTTTCTCTTCACCTATTACTCCTTTTTCCTTCTATTACCCATTTTCTCTCCCCTATTACTCCCTTTCATGTTATCAACTTCACGGAGTGTTTGTTTCTTGGAAGGGCCGGAGGCTACTTGACACCCCTGTGTCTGGCCAGACCTCTGCCGAGAGCAGACAGGCGCTGAGTGGTCTCCCCTCCCGAGAGCAGACAGGCGCTGAGTGCTTCCTTCTCGAGAGCAGACAGGCACTGAGTGCTTCCTTCACGAGAGCAGGCAGTCATTGAGTGCTTCCTTCACGAGAGCAGACAGGCACTGAGTGCTTCCTTCACGAGAGCAGACAGACACTAAGTGATGGGCTCTACTCTCCCCCACCACAGACAGGACCTCACCACCGTGTATACTGACTCTCCCCACCACAGACAGGACCTCACCACCGTGTATACTGACTCTCCCCACCTCCCCCCACACCCGTGAAGACGAGACTGAGTGCGTACTCAAGGCTCTGCGATCACAGTCAGTATACAAGAACGAAATGGAACCCCTTTCGTGTGCCTACACATCCCGGACTCGCTGGAGTACCGGTACCAATATTATCGATTCTCTTCCCTCGTCCTCACCTTCTCATTTCCCTACAAGTTGCCCTTCTTATCACAATTCTTCTCCTTCCTTCGTTATTCTTGTCTCTATTCTGCCCTTCCATTCGCCTAGGTCTGAGAGTGTCGGGCCAGGTGACTCCTGTGATGTTTAATGATACAGGTGTATACAGGTGTTGTTGTTAAAAATTCGCTACTTGGAAGAAAAAGTTCCAAGTAGCACGGGCTATGGTGAGCCCGTAAGTTGGTGTATACAGGTACTCGTAGCCCATATCTGCATTTGTTATTGTTTCTTGGTGAGCCACGCTTGCTCTTGGCTCAGGTGTCCTCGTGTATTTGTTCACCTTGGTTATTGCTGTAACAGGATCATTTGCTGTAGGCCGGGATTGTTGGTATGTCTGATTTGTTGGCAGTGGCGGAGGTGATTGGGGAGGTTGTGGGTAAACTTGGTGATTGACGATGCCTCTCTTTGCTGATCTATTACAACTGCTTGTTACCCCTTTTCCCACGTCTTGTGCAGACCTATCCTACGTTATTTACTCTTACTATTCTTCTGTAACGATGTAATCTCATATCCTGTGTTCCTGTGCCGTGGGTCAGACCTCTCAGTCCACTACGGGCTCACCATAGCTCGTGCTACTTGTAACTTTGTGTTCCAAGTAGCTGAATCTAAAACAATAACAGTTAGGTCAGACCGTCAGTTGGAAGGTCTGTCCAGCCTGCTGACAAGCAGAGGACTGTAAAGGTAGCCCGCAGACCGGCAGGGAGGGGGTCGAAGGTTGTCGAATTCTCAATCGACTTGAGTGGTCCAGGACGGACCGAAACGTCGTCGTCCCTTCACCTTCTAGTGTGTGGTCTGGTCAACATACTTTAGCCACGTTATTGTGACTCCTCGCCTGTACGAGGGGGTCGAAATCTCCCTGTTCTTCCCCTGACCTCACTTTTTGTTTAATTAGAATGTTTCTTTGTCAACTTTCTTACAAATCTGAGCGTAGGCATCACTGCCGGATCTCTGCATTGGTATCGTATGTAAATATATGTAAATATGTTTTCGCTGGGTGGAGCAAAACTCTGAATTCGTTGTTTTTAATCAAAGTTGTTGTTTTAAGAGAAATGATGTTGAGACTGTTATGCAAATTCGTCGTATCGGTGAATCGCCAATGATTTATTTAGTTTATTTCTTGTATTTTAACTCGACACTATACGATAAAAAGACATTCACCATCCCAAGTTTAATAACTTTCTCTATCCCAAGTTAACAACTTGCCCTATCCCAAGTTGTAGGTACTTCCTGCACCCCAAGATATAAAAACCTTTCCAACCGAACATAAGAAAGACTTTCGCCACATCAGTTTCATAATTATATTTTCATCCACCGATACAGGCAGTCACCGGCTGCTGTCAGCCATGGTAGACCCTTAGCCCGCTGGCTTGACCATTCTCGAAGGATTCTCGAAAGCTGAGATAGTGACCATACAGAATAAGAAATGCAAGTCCAGTCAGTTCTTCTGGATGTTGACGGTGGGGGGGGGGATGATAGGGGTTAAACGAGGCAGTTAGACCCCTTAGGACAGTGCCCACCGAGGTTTAAATGGTGTTAGAAGACGATAAGGAGCGGATTAGATAAGATTCGGGAAAGTTAAGTCGGTGTTTAATGAGAGGTGTGGGCTGTGTTCCGGGGTGGTGTGGTGGTGTCTGTCTCTCATCAGCTCCTGTCATACTCCCGTGGGCACCCGTCACTGAGAGTGTCGTACTGTGGGAGACGGGAGAGAGGGGACACGAGTGTCACCTTAAGGTTAAGACAGTGGTAATTGTGGTTGGTATGACGTTGGTGGTAGTTGTGGTTAAATAATGTTAATTCACATATGTACCTCACTCCACAGTCTCTCAGTCTGACTTATTCATTCTTTATCTTTTTCTAATCCCCTCTCTCTCTCTCTCTCTCTCTCTCTCTCTCTCTCTCTCTCTCTCTCTCTCTCTCTCTCTCTCTCTCTCTCTCTCTCTCTCTCTCTCTCTCTCTCTCTCTCTCTCTCTCTCTCTCTCTCTCTCTCTCTCTCTCTCTCTCTCTCTCTCTCTCTCTCTCTCTCTCTCTCTCTCTCAACATAAAGCAAAAAACACCCATTTACACAACACACCAGCCTCCCTCTCCCCCTGTAGCACAGACAAATACTAATTTGCTGTTGTGTTGGGCATGTAGCCCCGGACACGCCTTCAGAGATGACAAACACCTCCACATGAAGCGAAAGTGCTTAAACAAATTTTTTGGGGAAGTTTACAGAAAATGGCGAGATGCAGGAGGAAGAAAGGTTTAGAAGTGGACAATATAGTTTGGGTATTGATAGCAGGCGTGCTGTCCGCCTTGCTGACACAATGTGTCTATGTTGTGTACTTAAAGTTATGTTGATATTTTTGTAGGGAGCTGCGAGTGTTGGGGCCTTGGTGTTTGGGGCTTGGTGTTGGTGGCTTGGTGTTGGGGAGCTTGGTGTTGGTGGCTTGGTGTTGGTGGCTTGGTGTTGGGGAGCTTGGTGTTGGTGGCTTGGTGTTGGTGGCTTGGTGTTGGTGGCTTGGTGTTGGTGGCTTGGTGTTGGGGGCTTGGTGTTTGGGGAGCTTGGTGTTGGTGGCTTGGTGTTGGGGAGCTTGGTGTTGGTGGCTTGGTGTTGGGGAGCTTGGTGTTGGTGGCTTGGTGTTTGGGGCTTGGTGTTGGTGGCTTGGTGTTGGGGAGCTTGGTGTTGGGGGCTTGGTGTTGGGGAGCTTGGTGTTGGTGGCTTGGTGTTTGGGGCTTGGTGTTTGGGGCTTGGTGTTGGGGAGCTTGGTGTTGGTGGCTTGGTGTTTGGGGCTTGGTGTTGGTGGCTTGGTGTTGGGGGGCTTGGTGTTGGGGGGCTTGGTGTTGGTGGCTTGGTGTTGGTGGCTTGGTGTTGGGGCCTTGGTGTTTGGGGGCTTCAGATGTGTTGACCGTCAGTAGGCCTGTGTGTGTGTGCACCAAGAGTGTGGAGCATGTGTGTGTGTGTGTGTGTGGGTTGTCGCTGTGTGGAGTGAGAGTGAAGTGTGTATCACATGCGCAGGTGTACGCATGACAGCTTTACCTGTGTGAGGCTGCTGAATAACGCATGCTCGTCTTAACCTGCATATGCATGTATGCAAATTGCTCATGCTTTAAGTGGTGCGAGAGCATTAAACAGCTAGGTGAAAACTGACGACGGACCAGAACCACGACTCGCCAACATTTTACCCCAGCCACTTGCGAAACCTCTACATCTTTCCTCTATCATGGCGGCTTTGTGAACACTTTATGAGCCCCGAAGTACTACGAGGTTGTTTATAACAATAATAACCTTGGGTTGTGTTTTCTACAAGCTCGATCACTGTGTAATAATTGTAAACAAAGCCGCCATGATTGAGAGAAAGATGTACAGGTTTCGTAAGTGGTTGGGTTAAGGCAAGTAGTATCTCGTAGACACACACACCTGACGAACACTCATTTAAATGAGTTAATTCATAACTCATTTAAACCTGGGAGATGTACAGCTCACAAACCTCTCTGCAGAGTAATGTACAAAGAGACTGTGTACAATATGTACAACAGGGAGAATATGTACAACAGAGAATATGTACAACAGGGAGAATATGTACAGTGTGTGTGTGTATGATGTACAGTGGTTTAGAATGCTACATGTGGTGTTGTGTGTGACCATCTCTACCTCCCCCCCCCCCTCACCTCACCACCAAACTCATCAATAACAAGTTGTTCAATTGAAGGCGTGGAGGCGGAGTGTGGGTGCCAGTGGTTGGGACGGGAGGCGTGTAGGCACCGGCTTGGCACACCAGTGCCAGGCCGGAACACCCCACGTGGGCACCTGGGAGCATTATGCAACGTAATCCCGCGCCAGGTAGGGGTGTGTGGTGGTGCATTTAACACACCACTCAACCGAAATATGATAGTGCAATTGAAGACGAAGGGTTGGAGAGTCTTCCACGCTCGCGCATGCACGCACGTTGTGTGTGTGTGTGTACTCGTCTAGTTCTGCTTGCAGGGGGTTGAGCTCTGGCTCTTTGGTCCCAAGCCCTTTGGTCTTTATGTGTGTGTGTGTGTGTGTGTGTGTGTGTGTGTGTGTGTGTGTGTGTGTGTGTGTGTGTGTGTGTATACTCGTCTAGTTGTGCTTGCAGGGGGTTGAGCTCTGGCTCTTTGGTCCCAAGCCCTTTGGTCTTTGTGGGTGTGTGTATGTGTGTGATAGAGAAAATGACTAAAATCTGCTAATCTAGTTATATATAAATCTGCTATAGTTAACGAGAGGGGGAATGATTCATGCATTATTAAGCGATCCTGTGCAATTTACTGCACGTGTTGCATTCCAGTTAGCCTAGACTTGAGATAAGGTTGATAAGAACTCTGACTTGTGTTGTCTTGAGTCCCACAAACGACAAGCAAGTAGACTTAGTAGACTTAACGACAGTGTTGTAAAGTACCTCTGTGGGTTGTTAGCACACTGGCATGTGCTTAACCCTTAGTATCCTGGCCTCTCTAAACTCCCTTAGTACTCTGAGGTGTCCAGACTCCCTTAGTACCCTGAGGTGTCCAGACTCCCTTAGTACCCTGGGGTGTCCAGACTTCCTTAGTACCCTGGGGTCCTTCCTGCCAAGCAGCGGGGGGGGGGGGGGGGAGCGGTTGCCTGCAGGGCGGCGCCTCAGGCAACAGTAACCTTGAGGTGCAAAATGTAAACTTGCAGTAACCAGCGGAAGGTGAAGGCCCCCGGGCGCCCACCGGGGTGGTCACCACACAGGAAGGCATAAAGCCATTGGGTTATGGCCAATTTGAGCTACTCTTGACTTGGAAACTATTCCGATCAAACAAAAGAATTCATGAGCAATTATTATTGTTCGAGGAAGTTATGATGGTTGGCGCGGTAATTTTGGTTGGGTGCCAGTTGGTTGGTTGAGTCCGTGTGGTGGTGAGTCTGTGTGGTGGTGAGTCCGTGTGGTGGTGAGTCCGTGTGGTGGTGAGTCCGTGTGGTGGTGAGTCTGTGTGGTGGTGAGTCCGTGTGGTGGTGAGTCTGTGTGGTGGTGAGTCCGTGTGGTGGTGAGTCTGTGTGGTGGTGAGTCCGTGTGGTGGTGAGTCCGTGTGGTGGTGAGTCCGTGTGCTGGTTGAGTCCGTGTGCTGGTTGAGTCCGTGTGGTGGTGAGTCCGTGTGGTGGTGAGTCCGTGTGGTGGTGAGTCCGTGTGCTGGTTGAGTCCGTGTGTTGGTTGAGTCCGTGTGCTGGTTGAGTCCGTGTGGTGGTGAGTCCGTGTGTTGGCTGAGTCCGTGTGGTGGTTGAGTCCGTGTGGTGGTGAGTCCGTGTGGTGGTGAGTCCGTGTGCTGGTTGAGTCCGTGTGTTGGTTGAGTCCGTGTGCTGGTTGAGTCCGTGTGGTGGTGAGTCCGTGTGTTGGTTGAGTCCGTGTGCTGGTTGAGTCCGTGTGCTGGTTGAGTCCGTGTGTTGGTTGAGTCCGTGTGCTGGTTGAGTCCGTGTGCTGGTTGAGTCCGTGTGTTGGTTGAGTCCGTGTGTTGGTTGAGTCCGTGTGCTGGTTGAGTCCGTGTGCTGGTTGAGTCCGTGTGCTGGTTGAGTCCGTGTGCTGGTTGAGTCCGTGTGCTGGTTGAGTCCGTGTGTTGGTTGAGTCCGTGTGTTGGTTGAGTCCGTGTGCTGGTTGAGTCCGTGTGCTGGTTGAGTCCGTGTGCTGGTTGAGTCCGTGTGCTGGTTGAGTCCGTGTGCTGGTTGAGTCCGTGTGCTGGTTGAGTCCGTGTGTTGGTTGAGTCCGTGTGTTGGTTGAGTCCGTGTGCTGATGAGTCCGTGTGTTGGTTGAGTCTGTGTGTTGATGGTTGACAGCGAGAGAAGTCCTCCACAGAGTTAAATGACAGTAACAAGGAATTAAATTTTCGATTATTGTGAGTTGAAGAGTGAATGAAGGTTGTTGTGGTAGAGGGGGAGGCTTAGGGGAAGGGCAGATCTGGTAGGTAGTGCCCTTGGGGCTGGGGGGGGGGGGTTAGGAAGGTAAAAGGGGGGTAAGAAATACTTGTACGGCAGGCACTAATCAATATTTGCCACCGAGACAAAATACAATCGCTTCCCCTAATCCGAAACGTAGAAAATGCGATGTATTGTGTTGTGGGTTGTGTCAGGGGGGGTGGGGGGAGAAAATTATAGAATGTGAGGGGGGAGGGGGAGAAGTTACAGTATGTTGGGGGTGGGAGGGGTGAGGTACAACATGGAGGCTCTGGGGAAGGGGGTAGAGCCCTGGAGGAAAGAGGGGGCCAGGGGAGGGTGGGTTGGGGGAGGTGGGGAGAGGTAAGGAGGGGGGGGGAGGAATAATAAAAACAGAGTGCCGTAGCGGTGGTGGGGGGGGGGGAGGGGGGGAGATAAGTGTACTGGGCATCACAGTGGTGTATATAAGAGTGGGTAGCGACACTATTGGGCTTCTAGACTAGGGGGGAGGAGTGGGTAGGGGCAGCAACAGTACATATGCGGCTGTTGGGGGGGGGTAAGGAGACCAGTGAGGGGGGGGGGTAGGGGGTGCTGGTGGTAGGGGGGGGAGGGGATGGCTGCAGTAATGCAGATGGCTAAGAGTGCCAGAGTTATCAACACCGGACTGGTTGTGTGGTAGGGGAGGTGGCCGGGTGCCAGCTCTATGGCCAACACTAGGCTCATGTCACCCTTAGTGCAAGTTGACGTGGCCCGAGAGGAGGGGGTCGTCCACAGCGGAGGGGTGCCACAATAGCGAGGTGCCACTGTATGTTATAAGGGGGGTATAGTGTCATGAGGAAGATGTATGAGGGCCGCAGGGTGGCACTGGGACCCGGGCACCGAGGGAGAACAGTGCCCTGTGTGTCGGAACTCACTATAGTGCCACATGCGACACGCCACAGCACCACCATGTCGGCGCCGTGGTACACATGGGGTGCCATTTAACAGATCTCTCCGCAAGAGGCACTAGTAGTTAGTGAACTACTAGTAGTAGTTAGCCACAGCAGTTAAGAGGGCACTCAAAATTACTATTAACACAGCGATGCGACACAGTAACTGTGCGACACGGCAGCGATGCGACACAGTAACTGTGCGACACGGCAGCGATGCGACACAGTAACTGTGCGACACGGCAGCGATGCGACACAGTAACTCTCATGTTATCTTGGTGCCACAGTAGCGGGGTGCAGAGGGAATGGTAGGGTGCCACACAGGCAGAGTGTCAGTGAGGGGGGGGGGGGGAGGGGACACGTCACGCGGTGAGGGGGAGAGGGGGGGGAGATAGCGGAGGGTAGGGGGAATGGAAGGGAAAAGTAATGGCTGAGGAGGCAGCTAGGGGGAAGGATTAGGGACGGAAGAGGAGCGATAGGGAAGAGAAAGGGGAAGAATGGAGATGACAAGAGTTCCTCGAGTCTGTGCATAAGGGGGAAGATGGGGCAGGAGGCAGACAGCTCCTCCCTATTTTAAGATTATCTTGAGATGATTTCGGGGCTTAGCGTCCCCGCGGCCCGGTCCTCCAGGCCTTCTTTTCACTATAACTGCCCTACGGTCATAACTATCCCATTTTCGAACTTATTCTTTCAGCTGTATCTCTCCATCTTCTTAACTACCCCCTCCCCCCAAAAACTAATAGTTACGGTGAATACCTCCAGGTCTTACCATGACTACGGTGTAGGGCGTTCTTGTATGTCCGGACGTTCGCGTTTTGTGCATGGATTCATCACGTATTTACGTGTCCACTTGCGAAACCTGTGCATCTCTCCTCATGGTGTCTCTGTTTTTATTCAACAGTTTACGAGCTTGTGAGTGTTTATAAACTGTTTAATAAATACAGATTAAGGTACCATGATCGAGGAGAGATGTAGAGGCTTCGTACAATAATGAGCGGAAGGATTGAAGTGTTTGGGTGTTAAAGTAATTATCTTGATCTAGTTCTTGATGATGGAGGTAATTTGTTGACAGTTTACCCATCTTCATCTCCCTCCCTCCACTCCATCAATTCACTTTCTCCTCTCTCTCTCTCTCTCTCTCTCTCTCTCTCTCTCTCTCTCTCTCTCTCTCTCTCTCTCTCTCTCTCTCTCTCTCTCTCTCTCTCTTTCTCTCTCTCTCTTTCTCTCTCTCTCTTTCTCTCTCTCTCTCTCTCTCTCTCTCTCTCTCTCTCTCTCTCTCTCTCTCTCTCTCTCTCTCTCTCTCTCTCTCTCTCTCTCTCTCTCTCTCTCCCTCCCTCTCCTTTCCATTCCTCCCTACCATTCACCCCATTTCCCTACCTTCCTCCCCAATCTCCCCATCTTTCTTTAGTCTTCCTCACTGTTACCTTGAATTCTGTGTTCCATTTTTCTATAATATCCCCAGTTTTCTTTGGGATTACATTGGAAAGTTTTCCATTCACTTTTCTAAATTGCTTAGCTCAAAGGGTCTTGGTGTCCGGTGACTGATCCCATTGTGTACCTCTGTAACCTTTCTCCCCCCCCCACCCACCCCTCACCCCATAGGATACGTATGGCATTCATAACGCTAATTAATCTAGCAGAAAACATGTTTCCCCTCCCTTCCCTCTCCCATATCCCACTTCCCTCTCCCATATCCACCTTCCCTCTCCCATATCTCCCCTCCCCCTCCCTATGTGGGCGCCACCCACGAGGGAATGGTGTTGACCCCAACACGTGCATCTGGGGGACCTAGGAGAATCATCCACATCTTTCTAAACACTCGTATGCAAATTACCTCTAATGAGGTTGGTGTATGTAGGTCGGGCAGCAGGATATATATATATATATATATATATATATATATATATATATATATATATATATATATATGTACCACCAGTGGTGGTACCCCCCTATATATATATATATATATATTGTTTTGCGAGCATATGTGACGAAATCAGTGACCTAGTATTTTATGGAATGACCTGTGTGTCCTTAACAGTTGCCGCAGTTGTATTGGGTATGGTCCTGGTCGACGACCGGGCCGCGGGGACGCTAAGCCCCGGAAGCACCTCATGGTAACCCTCAAGGTATGGTGAGGGTGCGTGGGTATAGGGCCTTGCTTCTCTACCCCTGAGAGACGGAGGGAGGTAGTGGGGGAAGAGAAGGCACAGGGGAAAGGAGGATCGTCCCCTTAGAGAACTCCACTTGTCATCTTTCTTCATCTCGAAACCTCATCTTTGACCGAAAGTAATCACACTTATTAGCTGATAACTTAAAAGTTGTGATGTATGTTGTGTAGGACCATTTTACTCCCTCTCTTTCTTATGTTTCTATTATCTCTTGTCTCTTATCTTTTCTTGTCTCTTTGATGAAGGAAAATAATTATTCAGATAGTGAAAGGAGAACTAACACTTCTTATCACCATTCTTGCCTCGTGGCTCTCTCACTCTCTTTATTCCTCCTCATCTCTAGACTTCTTTCTTCGGTATATTTTCTCTATATTTGTATTACTACGTTCACTTTCCTCTTCCTTTTTCACTGCCTCGCTGGCTCCCTCCTTCCGTGCCTCGTCTGCCTCCTCCTCCTCCTTTTCTAAGTCAAGCTCAAAACAAGGCGAGGGGGACGACCTGATCCTGCCTGACCCACTTCCATCCAGCCAACCAATCGCTGCTCGTTTCACCTGGATGAGACACGCTGATTGGAGGATGGAAGTTTTCCACTCCTGGGAGGGATTGTTTTGTGCGTTATACAGCTTACCTTTCCCAGATTTTGTGCTGAGAGAGAGGGAGGGTGTGTGTGTGTGTGTGTGTGTGTGTGTGTGTGTGTGTGTGTGTGTGTGTGTGTGTGTGTGTGTGTGTGTGTGTGTGTGTGTGAATAAACACACACACACACACACACACACACACACACACACACACACACACACACACACACACACACACACACACGGCCTAATATATTCTGATCACTATATATGTAACTAGATTCTGCTACCTCCTAGTTTATTCCTTGTGTGTGTGCTCAGTCCAGGGTCACACACACACTATGGACTCTCCCCATACTGAACATCTCGTCCTTGCCAGGTTTCTTAAGCTGTTCTTGTAGTAGCAGTTTCAGGCCCCTCGTTCGTTCCAGACCGTTTGGCCTGCTCTTGTCTCTTGTCTCTCCTCATCTCTTGTCAGGTCTGTCTCAAATCTCTACTTTGATTGGAGGGTGACGTGTGTGTTTAAAGGGTGATGGCAGGGGCGTGACACCTCTGCCAGGTGATGGCAGGGGCGTGACGCCTGTTGTTGTTCCATAGGGAAGATTGTTGACAGTTGACACTTTTTTTCTGCCAGCTAGTTTATTGAGGAGTTAGGGAGGGTTACGGGCCAGCAGCTGTATGGGGTCCACTGCCACCCTCAGAATGGGTATGGGGTCCACTGCCACCCTCAGAATGGGTATGGGGTCCACTTCCACCCCTCAGTGGCAGATGGTTTGATTAAACAACTGAAAGTTTAATAATGATGTATGATAGTATGCAAGCACGGAACAAGCACGGCTCTCTTATTCTCTGTTAATACCCTGAAGGTAAGTCCGAAATGGAAATGTCGTACACGCCTGCATGCTTGTACGCCCGCTCGCCTGCACGCCCGCAAGCTTGCTTATTGCGTCGGAAGAATATATTTCAATGACTGAATCTGAGACGTAGACAAATCAGGCGGCGTGTAAGGGAAAGTTCTTGGTGTGAGAGCTACATCGCAGGTGACGGTGAGGCGAGAGAGATACCGTGAATATCTCCCAGTCGACTGTTCTCTCCCCCGGGCTCTTCTGAGACTTCGGGAAGGGGATCTCATTGCCGGCCGTGAGATGAAGGGAAGGGAGAGAGGGAAGGAAGAGGAAGGGATGTAATGGGGAGGAGGAAGTGAGGGGCAAGACGAGAAGAGGTAAAGGGAGGGATGGAAGGAGATGGGATGAGAGAGGAGAGTGGGAGGACAATGTGTCATTCTGCACAGTAGAAGCACGCAGCTGCCTCCACTGGTGTATGGACGCACACAGGTGCCTCCACTGGTGTATGGAAGCACACAGGTGCCTCCACTGGTGTATGGACGCACACAGGTGCCTCCACTGGTGTATGGAAGCACACAGGTGCGTCCACAGGTGTATGGAAGCACTTTAGAGCCAGCTCTCCTCACCGCGACACAAACCACAACAACATTACCTTTCAAGTAATGTCGAGTCTTGAGAGAAAGTCAGAAGACGGCACTGCAAGACTTATGGGATCCGTGAGCGGCTTACCACACTGTTGTTGCTTCCACATTACACACAGGGGAAAGAGAGAACCATCTTCCAGTCCATCCTGGAATTAGATACGGGACGAGGGCCGGTGTTCCAGTCCATCCTGGATGAATAAACACACACGTACCCAATTTTACCTGTGTTGAGGTCTCGGTGGACCTGTGAGCCCCTGGAGGGTTATTAAGGCCAACATAACTACTTATTGTCCAATCAACAAGTGTACTTTTGTCTTGGACACAGTTCAAGGCAAGAGTTAACTGTCAATACATGATGCAGTGCAAAAAAAAGTTGTCATTATAGCTGTCATTATAAGTATGTGGTGTACAGGCTTGTTGTAACTGTTAATGGTAACTGATAATTAACTGTTAATTAACTGTTACTTAACTGTTAAGTATCTGTTAATTGCTGGTAAGGTCAGATTAGGACCTTTTGTACTCTCTATAACCTTTTTTTTTTTTGCACAGGGCGAGTATGGGGTGCACAGTAAACTACCCCCACACAGGGCGAGTATTGGGGTGCACAGTAAACTACCCCACACAGGACGAGTATGGGGTGCACAGTAAGCTACCCCACACAGGACGAGTATGGGGTGCACAGTAAACTACCCCCACACAGGACGAGTATGAGGTGCACAGTAAACTACCCCACACAGGGCGAGTATGGGGTGCACAGTAAACTACCCCACACAGGACGAGTATGGGGTGCACAGTAAACTACCCCACACAGGACGAGTATGGGGTGCACAGTAAACTACCCCCACACAGGACGAGTATGAGGTGCACAGTAAACTACCCCACACAGGTCGAGTATGGGGTGCACAGTAAACTACCCCACACAGGACGAGTATGGGGTGCACAGTAAACTATCCCACACAGGACGAGTATGGGGTGCACAGTAAACTAGCCACCACACAGGACGAGTATGGGGTGCACAGTAAACTACCCCACACAGGACGAGTATGGGGTGCACAGTAAACTACCCCACACAGGGCGAGTATGGGGTGCACAGTAAACTACCCCACACAGGACGAGTATGGGGTACACAGTAAACTACCCCACACATGACGAGTATGGGGTGCACAGTAAACTACCCCACACAGGACGAGTATGGGGTGCACAGTAAACTAGCCACCACACAGGACGAGTATGGGGTGCACAGTAAACTACCCCACACAGGATGAGTATGGGGTGCACAGTAAACTACCCCACACAGGACGAGTATGGGGATGCACAGTAAACTACCCCACACAGGGCGAGTATGGGGTGCACAGTAAACTACCCCACACAGGACGAGTATGGGGTGCACAGTAAACTATCCCACACAGGACGAGTATGGGGTGCACAGTAAACTACCCCACACAGGACGAGTATGGGGTGCACAGTAAACTAGCCACCACACAGGACGAGTATGGGGTGCACAGTAAACTAGCCACCACACAGGACGAGTATGGGGTGCACAGTAAACTACCCCACACATGACGAGTATGGGGTACACAGTAAACTACCCCACACATGACGAGTATGGGGTACACAGTAAACTACCCCACACAGGACGAGTATGGGGTGCACAGTAAACTACCCCACACAGGACGAGTATGGGGTGCACAGTAAACTACCCCACACAAGAAGAGTATGGGGTACACAGGATACTAGCCACCTTCGGTAGCAACAACCAAATGTGAGTGTATACACACTTAAGAAGCTGGGTAGGGCTCTCGGTACATATATCCCAGTATTGTTACACATTCCTCAGGTGTGTGAGGTGTGGTCAGTCTCCTGGGACGCACCTTGTGGCTGGGTGACTCTCCTGACTCATCCGCCTTGAAATTATTACAAACTCTAGTAATGCGCATGGGACCATGACCTGCTGATCTGTGCTCTGCTGATCTGTGCTCTGCTGATCTGTGCTCTCCTGATTCCGTGTATGGTGACAGTGTGACAAGCTTGCATGCACCATAACCCCAGGGGTAGAGAGGCACCATAACCCCAGGGATAGAGATGCACCATAACCCCAGGGGTAGAGATGCACCATAACCCCTGGGGTAGAGATGCACCATAACCCCAGGGGTAGAGATGCACCATAACCCCAGGGGTAGAGATGCACCATAACCCTAGGGGTAGAGATGCACCATAACCCCTGGGGTAGAGATGCACCATAACCCCAGGGGTAGAGAGGCACCATAACCCCAGGGGTAGAGATGCACCATAACCCCTGGGGTAGAGATGCACCATAACCCCTGGGGTAGAGATGCACCATAACCCCAGGGGTAGAGATGCACCATAACCCCAGGGGTAGAGATGCACCATAACCCCTGGGGTAGAGATGCACCATAACCCCTGGGGTAGAGATGCACCATAACCCCAGGGGTAGAGATGCACCATAACCCCTGGGGTAGAGATGCACCATAACCCCTGGGGTAGAGATGCACCATAACCCCAGGGGTAGAGATGCACCATAACCCCAGGGGTAGAGATGCACCATAACCCCTGGGGTAGAGATGCACCATAACCCCAGGGGTAGAGATGCACCATAACCCCTGGGGTAGAGATGCACCATAACCCCAGGGGTAGAGATGCACCATAACCCCTGGGGTAGAGATGCACCATAACCCCTGGGGTAGAGATGCACCATAACCCCAGGGGTAGAGAGGCACCATAACCCCAGGGGTAGAGATGCACCATAACCCCAGGGGTAGAGATGCACCATAACCCCAGGGGTAGAGATGCACCATAAACCCCAGGAGTAGAGAGGCACCATAACCCCAGGGGTAGAGATGCACCATAACCCCAGGGGTAGAGATGCACCATAACCCCAGGGGTAGAGATGCACCATAACCCCAGGGGTAGAGATGCACCATAACCCCTGGGGTAGAGATGCACCATAAACCCCAGGGGTAGAGAGGCACCATAAACCCCAGGGGTAGAGAGGCACCATAACCCCCAGGGGTAGAGATGCACCATAACCCCTGGGGTAGAGATGCACCATAACCCCTGGGGTAGAGAGGCACCATACCCCCAGGGGTAGAGATGCACCATAACCCCCAGGGGTAGAGATGCACCATAACCCCAGGGGTAGAGATGCACCATAACCCCTGGGGTAGAGATGCACCATAACCCCTGGGGTAGAGAGGCACCATACCCCCAGGGGTAGAGATGCACCATAAACCCCAGGGGGTAGAGATGCACCATAACCCCCAGGGGGTACAGATGCACCATAGCCCCCATAAGGAAGCAGTGTACCGTAGAGAAACTGCTCTCTCTCTCTCTTCATTAGAGAAGTAGAAGAGGTACAGTACCGTATATCGGCCCTTCTCCTGCAGCCCCATCCTTCCTTCGGGTGCAGATGGAGAGAAAATACTAGTCACAAAGGCAGCGTAGTGTGGAGCTAGTTTTCACCCTGCGATAAACGTCAAATACTGACGGAGTTTTTTCCACGCCAGAAGCGTTTAATCCTATACTGGGCGAGGTAATCGTACCAGCGTTTTAACTGATGTTGGCAACGCGTGGCGTTGGCGGCCATCCAGGGATTCCGGTGAAATAAACGCGTCGTCTGCCTTGTCACATGTCACAGATGTATATGCCAAGAGCAGCCGCGGTTACAATGGTATGGGGGGTAGGAGGGGTGCAGGTTGGGGCAGTGAGGACGGAGCAGCTGCCAGGTGTGACACAAGTGCCTGTGGTAACTACGAGGAGCCAGGTGTATCTACAATAGCCACGAGGAGCCAGGTGTATCTACAGTAGCCACAAGGAGCCAGGCGCCAGATTCACGAAGCAGTTACGCAAGTACTTACGAAAGTGTACATCTTTCCTCAATCTTTGACGGCTTTAGTTACATTTATTAAACAGTTGACAAGCATGAAAACTTGCCATTCAACTGTTGATATTGTTATAAACAGCCTCCTGGTGCTTTGGAGCTCATTAACTGTTTAATAATTGTAAACAAAGCCGCCAAAGATTGAGAAAAGATGTACAGGTTCGTAAGTGTTTGCGTAAGTGTTTTCGTGAATCTGGTCCCTGGACCCTTATCAAGTCGAAATGTTGCAAGATTGGGAGTCAGTTGCATGCATTACATTGGCTATCTTCTCTCGATTGAGAGAAGATAGCCATCACTCCTGTCTCGCCAACACTTGACTGCCGTTTGAGACGCAACTACTGTATCGCGTTCATTGGTTCAGTCCGGTGAGTAATTAAGACTCATAGGGTTATCGTGAGACCATTACTCACCCTCATTCGTGTTTCGTAGACCGTTGTTAATGGTTCTCATTGTTCTCACAGTGACCACAATCGTCGCAGGTGGTGAACTCAGTCATTACACCCACTGTTTGGGAATGAACAACCCTTTACGAACGACTTACTGCTGACGGCGTCTGAACGTTGCGTGAACGTTGCGTGAACGTTGAATGAACGTTACGTGAACGTTGCCTCGTTCACATCACACCGCAGTACGTGCTTCACCCCACGTACTACAAATACAAAATAATTGAAATGTGTAAATATTTCATTCAAAATCGTCTACTAACAGAAATTGTTGCCAAATATTCGCAGTTTGTACCCACATTCGCACTAGCGCGCCCACACACACACACACACACACACACACACACACACACACACACACACACACACACACACACACACACACACACACACACACACACACACACACACACACACGCACACACACACACTAATGCACCCACACACGTACTAAAGCGCCCACACACGCACTAACGCGCCCACACACCCACACACAATGCACTAACGCACACACACGCACTAATGCACGCACACACACATTAAAGCACCCATTGCATTACTGACCGTCCTAGCGCCTGACAATAATAATAATAATAATAATAATAATAATTAATAAAAATAATGACTCAACAAAGAAGTGTTTGGGTTTCAGGTGTTGGCACTAAACAAGGAGCCAAGTCTTTAAACAGAACACTGCGTCTTAAACCTGTTCTTTCTTGGTCCCTGTTTTGTTTTGTTGGTGCCACAGTGTTGCCACAGTGTTGCCACAGTGATGATAGTGCCAGAGTTATGCCATACTGATGATAGTGCCACAGTTATGCCATACTGATGATAGTGCCACAGTTATGCCATACTGATGATAGTGCCACAGTTATGCCACAGTGATGATAGTGCCAGAGTTATGCCATACTGATGATAGTGCCACAGTTATGCCACAGTGATGATAGTGCCACAGTTATGCCATACTGATGATAGTGCCACAGTTATGCCATACTGATGATAGTGCCACAGTTATGCCACAGTGATGATAGTGCCACAGTTATGCCACAGTGATGATAGTGCCACAGTTATGCCATACTGACGATAGTGCCACAGTGATGATAGTGCCACAGTTATGCCATACTGATGATAGTGCCACAGTTATGCCACAACAACAGTGCCACAGCGCAAACGAACGTATCAACAAGCCCTTGAGCGCCACAGCCGATTATTAAAACAAAAATATATGCTTAGATTTGGCACTTATAACAAACCCTTAAGTGCCAAACCAAAGCGTTTAACAGACAAGTATTTCTTGCAACGTCAAAATATCCCCAAAAAAGCCTCTGAGTAAGAAATTATCCTCCAAAAAGCCCCTGAGTAAGAAAATATCCCCAAAAAAGCCTCTGAGTAAGATAATATCCCCAAAAAAGCCCCTGAGTAAGAAAATATCCCCAAAAAAGCCCCTGAGTAAGAAAATATCCCCCAAAAAGCCCCTGAGTAAGAAAATATCTCCAAAAAAGCCTCTGAGTAAGAAAATATCCCCCAAAAAGCCCCTGAGTAAGAAAATATCCCCAAAAAAGCCCCTGAGTATGAAAATATCCCCAAAAAAGCCCCCGAGTAAGAAAATATCCCCAAAAAAAGCCCCCGAGTAAGAAAATATCCCCAAAAAAGCCCCTGAGTATGAAAATATCCCCCAAAAAAGCCCCCGAGTAAGAAAATATCCCCAAAAAAGCCCCTGAGTATGAAAATATCCACAAAAAAGCCCCCGAGTGACCGTAAATAACCAAAAATAAAAAAAAACGTTGAATGGCCTATCAAAGTATGAAGCAAAGAAGCCCTTGAGTGGAACATACTAGTATATAAAATATCTTGAGCGCCATAAGCGAGTTTCGAACAGGCACTTGAGCGATGGCTAGAGAATATTTATAAGTCCTGTTGGAGGTCAGTTGTATCGATCTTGTGGCGGTGATGAGGTGGCGCTCCTGCTGCTGCTGCTGCTGCTGTTGGTGCTGTTGTTGTTGCTAGTGCTGCTGTTGCTGCTGCTACTTCTGTTGCTTCTGTTGCTTCTGTTGCTTCTGTTGTTGCTGCTGTTGCTGATGCTCCTGCTTCTGTTGCTGGTGCTGCTGCTGCTGCTGCTGCTGTTGGTGCTGCTGTTGCTGCTGTTGCTGCTGCTGCTTCTGTTGCTTCTGTTGCTTCTGTTGCTGCTGCTGCTGCTGCTGCTGTTGCTGCTGCTACTGGTGGTTGTGGTAATGGTGGTAAGGGTGACGTTGCCTAACGAACCCCTACCCCCCGCCTTACGAACTGAAGCACCCCAACGTAACTTTTCATAGTAAAGATAGCGAGTATATTCCCGGTATTTAAAGATAGCGAGTATACTCCCGGTATTTAAAGATAGCAAGTATACTACCGGTATTTAAAGATAGAAAACACACTCATGGCTGTCCTGAGCCTTGACCTAGACCCCGGTTTGTGGGGGCTTCTGACTGGGAGGAAACCGGTTTCCGGCAGGCGAGAGAACTGGTTATCTTTCCCCCTAAACAAAAAAAAAGGTTGATGTGGAATACTGGAAGCTAAGAGATATATATATCACATCATTAACTGATTGGTTTAGAGGAAGACAAAGCCAGCCAGGTGTGTGTGTGCGCGTTCGATGCACAGGTGAACAAAATTGAACAATAATTAGTATATTTTAGAGTTATATTTTAAGTTATTTTATCATTTACGCTCAGTACTACATTGTCTCCTCGGCTTGGGGTCATTTTGATAATTAAATTATCATATAAACTAATATTTCCTTACGTATTTCAATATTTGTATCGGAATGTACGTTGGTATAATGTCTTAGTGAGAGCTATGGTTTTCTCTTGGGGGTCCATACCGTCAAAATGTAAGCTAATTCTGTAGCGTAGCTAAAGTGAAGTATTTCAGAATGGTCCCCAGAACTATTCTGTGTACGACGAGGCAGAGAGAGAGAGAGAGAGAGAGAGAGAGAGAGAGAGAGAGAGAGAGAGAGAGAGAGAGAGAGAGAGAGAGAGAGAGAGAGAGAGAGAGAACTTTTCGAGACATTTAGAACTCTGGGGGACAGTCAGAGACCTTTCAGTCACCAGTGTTGCCGAAGGTGTCACACTGCAGCCATCAATGGAGCCCGGTGACGGCTCCTCCAGTGGGCGTCTCCAGATGGAAAACATCTTGCAAGGAATGTCTTCCATCAAAATATATAATATATCACTTTAATATAGACCTACTTTAATTACTAGTAAAATATTTTATGTATGGACACAAACACAGACGAACTCTCTCTCTCTCTCTCTCTCTCTCTCTCTCTCTCTCTCTCTCTCTCTCTCTCTCTCTCTCTCTCTCTCTCTCTCTCTCTCTCTCTCTCTCTCTCTATCTCTCTGTATGAATACAAGAAAAATGGAGAAAGCGGGGCAAATGAAGACAGATGAAAGAACGTGAGAGAGGGAGAGAGAAGGATGAATGCTGGACAAATGGGAAGATTAGGGAAGAACGAGAGAGGGATGTATTGTGAGGTGATGGGGGAGGCTGGCCTGGTGGTGATGGTGGCGGTGATGGGCAAGTCTGTGGGTAGTGATGGGTTTATGGTGGAGAGATGATGATAGGTGACGGTGGAAGTCGTAGGGTAATGCTAGTGGTAGCCATGCAGGTGGTGGTGGTGGGTGTGGTAGCCATGTAGGTGGTGGTGGTGGGTGTGGTAGCCATGCAGGTGGTGGTGGTGGGTGTGGTAGCCATGTAGGTGGTGGTGATGGGTGTGGTAGCCATGCAGGTGGTGGTGGTGGGTGTGGTAGCCATGTAGGTGGGGATGGTGGTGATGGGTGTAGTAGAGATAGTGCTAAAACAAAGAACAATGCAAATATATGTGTTCCCTAATTTCCGTTTCCGTGTCCTCCTCCCCATTTCCTTATCTCCTTTCCCCTCCTCCACCTTCTCACCCTCTTCTCCCCCTCTTCTCCCCTGGTGTGTGGGAGAGCCCGGTGCAGGTGTGTGGGAAACCCCGGTACAGGTGTGTGGGAGACCCCGGTACAGGTGTGTGGGAGACCCCGGTACAGGTGTGTGGGAGACCCCGGTACAGGTGTGTGGGAGACCCCGGTACAGGTGTGTGGGAGAGACCCCGGTACAGGTGTAGGAGAGCCCGGTACAGGTGTGTGGGAGACCCCGGTACAGGTGTGTGGGAGACCCCGGTACAGGTGTGTGTGAGACCCCGGTACAGGTGTGTGTGAGAGCCCGGTACAGGTGTGTGGGAGACCCCGGTACAGGTGTGTGGTAGACCCCGGTACAGGTGTGTGGGAGAGACCCCCGGTACAGGTGTGGGAGAGCCCGGTACAGGTGTGTGGGAGAGCCCGGTACAGGTGTGTGGGAGACCCCGGTACAGGTGTAGGAGAGCTCAACTTTTATTTACAATCATTTAAGAGATTTCCGAATATTATCCGACCAGAGGAATTCAGTTTTTTTCCCCATCGTTTTTCCATTCCTTATTTTTCCTCTGTTTACCATTTTTCCTCTTTTTTAATATTTTTCCCTCAATTTTCTGTTTTTTTCATACTGAAGTTGTAAATTCATTATGCCACAAAATATGTAAATAACATTTACATTTCAAATATCTCTGCTCTCCGCTATGTTTATTTTTTGGGAGTTTTTTTTTAGCTCCAGGTTAATTAAGTTGGAGAGCTTACCAATTTTATATGTTGTTGAAGGTATCTTGAGGTTATCTTGAGATGATTTCGGGGCTTTAGTGTCCCCGCGGCCCGGTCCTCGACATGACCTCCACCCCCAGGTAGCAGCCCGTGACAGCTGACTAACACCCAGGTACCTATTTTACTGCTAGGTAACAGGTAAAAGCTATGTCTATAACACAGTTCATGCCCACATCTAGGATTTGTTTCCATGGAGGACAGAAGAAAATGTATATATGCTGGTTAGCATTGTAAATGTGTGGCCACGTCTGTGGTAGAAAATAATAATAATAAACAAAAAAAGTTCCCGTTTTCTATGAGCAAGAATTTATGATTTTGTTTTTAATTTTGTATTTAAAGATCCAGTTCGATAATAAAAAAAATGTAGTGCTGCAATCTCGTCTGTCTGTCTGTCTGTCTGTTTATCTTTCTGTCAAGCCTGGCTTCCTGTTTACCTCTCCTCCATTTTGTCTCTTATCTTAAGACTTAAGACTATCATCTTAAGACTTAAGACGTCTTAAGACTTAAGACGTCTTAAGACTATCATAAGACTATTATCTTAAGACTTCCTTAAGATACAATATATCAAAAATTAAGAAGCTACAACGTTCGAACAAGGGCTTAACAACTAACAAGCTGTAACAACCAATACACCAAGTTGTAATAACGTTCTAGTACGTCATAAAAACGTCATGCCAAGGTGTAACAACTTTATTACCAGTTGTAACAAGTGGAAAATATGGACAGTTTCTACACTACACACAGAAATCACAATAGCGTGATGCATCAATGAACAAATCCACAAGGGCCGTGATGAGGATTCGAACCTGCGTCCGAGACAGGTCATGGCTGCGTCTGGGATGATCTCGAACATAGGTTCGAATCCTCGTCACGGCCCTTGTGGATTTGTTTTAAGGACAGTTACGTTGTGTGTTTACAGCGCTGCGGGATTTTGAAGGATGTCAAAAGGATTTTTGAATGATGTTTTGAAGGATTTCCTTTTGAAGGAAGGATCTTTCCTTCATTTTGAAGGAAACTTCAAAAGGAAGGAAACATTTGTACAATATTTCTTAGCTTTTCTAGGCATCAAATCAATAATTTTGGGTCATTTTATTTCATTTTTTGCCAGATAAAAATAAATACGTTCTGGAATTCCGGGCATTGATGACATTGAATTTTATAAAAAAATCTGTTTTCTTCAAGCTTTCACCTGAGGAGCTTCTCATGATGCTAATTAATGTCATTAAGGTGTGACCAACTCAGTGTACCTGGATGCCGCCTTGCAAGGAGACTTGCATTGCAATAATTGAAGCCAAATGTAAGTATACAACAGTAGCAGACAGTCCTTCATGAGCGGCTGATTACTACAATGGTCATTAGCTTGGCTAATTATACAACTTCCCATTGTTTAAATTGGACATTTAATAGGCGGTTTTTCTCCTTTGCCAGCCGTGCCTTAGCGCCCCTTCCATCTCTTGCCACCCCTTCCTTACCTCCCCTTCCATAATACCCCGACTTATAACTCCCTCCCTCCCTCCCTAGACGCCGTATCTTCAGCACCCTATCCCACCCCCATCTCCCCCTTCCTCCCCCCACACACCACTCTCCCATCACCCGAGCACACGCCTCCCAACCCCTACCATTAAAGTATCATTGCATCTCACCCTTCCTCGCTTCCCCTCATATGGGGGAGGAGGTGCTGGGTGTTCACATCATCACTTCTGGGGGACATGCTGAGGGAAGCTGTCTCGTATTATTGTATAGATTCTCTCGTATTAAAGAGGTTAGTGTGTGTGGGCGTGGCAGGGGTGTGTGTGGGCGTGGCAGGGGTGTGTGTGGGCGTGGCAAGGAAGGTGTGTGGGCGTGGCAAGGGGGGGTGTGTGGGCGTGGCAGCCCGCTGGGGCACAGCTGTGAGACCCTCCGCTTTAACAACACACTGTAGTGAGGAAGACAGTCACGGCCAGGAACGTAACTATTTTGTCTTTAATAGTTTCATTCTCCCCTTCCTCGACCCCTCCCATTCTCCCCTTCCTCGACCCCTCCCATTCTCCCCTTCATCGACCCCTTCTATTCTCCCCTCCTTCCTTCGTCCCACACTCCCCTTCCACTATTTATTTATTTAAGTCTCATCATTCCTAGTGTTGCATTTTGTTCTAATTTCGTCGTGTTTGTCTTCGTGCGTCGTGTCTGAAGCTGTGTTCGTGCGTCGTGTCTGAAGTTGTCTTCGTGCGTCGTGTCTGAAGCTGTGTTCGTGCGTCGTGTCTGAAGCTGTGTTCGTGGGTCGTGTCTGAAGCTGTGTTCGTGCGTCGTGTCTGAAGTTGTGTTCGTGCGTCGTGTCTGAAGTTGTGTTCGTGCGTCGTGTCTGAAGTTGTCTTCGTGCGTCGTGTCTGAAGCTGTCTTCGTGCGTCGTGTCTGAAGTTGTCTTCGTGCGTCGTGTCTGAAGCTGTCTTCGTGCGTCGTGTCTGAAGTTGTCTTCGTGCGTCGTGTCTGAAGTTGTGTTCGTGCGTCGTGTCTGAAGTTGTGTTCGTGCGTCGTGTCTGAAGTTGTCTTCGTGCGTCGTGTCTGAAGCTGTCTTCGTGCGTCGTGTCTGAAGCTGTCTTCGTGCGTCGTGTCTGAAGCTGTGTTCGTGCGTCGTGTCTGAAGCTGTGTTCGTGCGTCGTGTCTGAAGCTGTGTTCGTGCGTCGTGTCTGAAGCTGTGTTCGTGCGTCGTGTCTGAAGCTGTGTTCGTGCGTCGTGTCTGAAGCTGTGTTCGTGCGTCGTGTCTGAAGCTGTGTTCGTGCGTCGTGTCTGAAGCTGTGTTCGTGCGTCGTGTCTGAAGCTGTGTTCGTGCGTCGTATCTGAAGCTGTGTTCGTGCGTCGTGTCTGAAGCTGTGTTCGTGCGTCGTATCTGAAGCTGTGTTCGTGCGTCGTGTCTGAAGCTGTGTTCGTGCGTCGTATCTGAAGCTGTGTTCGTGCGTCGTGTCTGAAGCTGTCTTCGTGCGTCGTGTCTGAGGCTGTGTTCGTGCGTCGTGTCTGAAGCTGTGTTCGTGCGTCGTGTCTGAAGCTGTGTTCGTGCGTCGTGTCTGAAGCTGTGTTCGTGCGTCGTGTCTGAAGCTGTGTTCGTGCGTCGTGTCTGAAGCTGTGTTCGTACGTCGTGTCTGAAGCTGTGTTCGTGCGTCGTGTCTGAAGCTGTGTTCGTGCGTCGTGTCTGAAGCTGTGTTCGTGCGTCGTGTCTGAAGCTGTGTTCGTGCGTCGTGTCTGAAGTTGTCTTCGTGCGTCGTGTCTGAAGTTGTGTTCGTGCGTCGTGTCTGAAGCTGTGTTCGTGCGTCGTGTCTGAAGCTGTGTTCGTGCGTCGTGTCTGAAGTTGTCTTCGTGCGTCGTGTCTGAAGCTGTGTTCGTGCGTCGTGTCTGAAGCTGTGTTCGTGCGTCGTGTCTGAAGCTGTGTTCGTGCGTCGTGTCTGAAGCTGTGTTCGTGCGTCGTGTCTGAAGTTGTGTTCGTGCGTCGTGTCTGAAGCTGTGTTCGTGCGTCGTGTCTGAAGCTGTGTTCGTGCGTCGTGTCTGAAGCTGTGTTCGTGCGTCGTGTCTGAAGCTGCGTTCGTGCGTCGTGTCTGAAGCTGTCTTCGTGCGTCGTGTCTGAAGCTGTCTTCGTGCGTCGTGTCTGAAGCTGTCTTCGTGCGTCGTGTCTGAAGCTGTCTTCGTGCGTCGTGTCTGAAGCTGTCTTCGTGCGTCGTGTCTGAAGCTGTGTTTGTGCGTCGTGTCTGAAGCTGACTTCGTGCGTCGTGTCTGAAGTTGTCTTCGTGCGTCGTGTCTGAAGCTGTGTTCGTGCGTCGTGTCTGAAGTTGTCTTCGTGCGTCGTGTCTGAAGCTGTGTTCGTGCGTCGTGTCTGAAGCTGTCTTCGTGCGTCGTGTCTGAAGCTGTCTTCACCCATAAAGGGTTAAGACTTCACTAGACAAAAGAAAACGCAGCAACTTAGGTTTCCCGGACGTTGGCGGGAACGGCACCAGAAAACCACACGTCAGAAGATGGAGAAACGACGACGTTTCGGACCGTCGTGGACCATTACCACGTCGTGTTAATGGTCCACGACGGTCCGGATTATAACGTTTCTGGACGCGTCAACAGGACGACTGCGTTGGTCGGTATTAAGACTCGTTCATTTGAACATGATCTCGAAGGTTCATCAAGAGGTTCGTAACATCTAGGGTCCTCAGCCTCTGATGTTACGAGCCTCTGATGTTACGAGCCTCTGATGTTACGAGCCTCTGATGTTGCGAGCCTCTGATGTTGCGAGCCTCTGATGTTGCGAGCCTCTGATGTTGCGATATCCTCCCAGCAAATATGAGAAATATTGTCAAAGCAAAAGTGGTGTTCAAAAGACAATTAGAGAGATTCCTGCAGGAAGTGTGTGGACCCCACGGGACCTCAGAGGATATGTGGGCTTGGGAGCTGCTCCAAGCAACACCCTCTGGATCATCACTACTCAAGCCTGGCCCAAGACCTGGCTTGAGGAGTAGAATGCCTACAATCCACTCCAGGTATTCAAACCCCGGGATTACATCTCTCACGATTTGCCACTCCGTTAGAAAATGCAACTGTTTTCTCTAATCAGAAACAATACGAACCCAAACCTGTCGAAATCGATGCATAGAAAATGTCAGTATTTCGGTACTTTAATATCTAATACATCGCATTTGTAACGGATTGGTCGATTCTGTAAAGAAAGAATCAGTAAGGTATTATGGGAGGGGGGCCAGGTGTACACAGCTGCTACGCCAGACTTTGGCGGTGTACATCATAACCTTGTATATCAACACCTCCCTACACTTGTAAACTAAATGTCCTGCGCAGGATGATAAATTTGTTATACGTATCATACAGAGGAAGAGTGATAGTAACGTGACTGAAGAGTTGATGGTCAGTCCACTAGCTGAAGAGTTGATGGCCGGTCCACTAGCTGAAGAGTTGATGGCCGGTCCACTAGCTGAAGAGTTGATGGCCGGTCCACTAGCTGAAGAGTTGATGGCCAGTCCACTAGCTGAAGAGTTGATGGCCGGTCCACTAGCTGAAGAGTTGATGGCCGGTCCACTAGCTGAAGAGTTGATGGCCGGTCCACTAGCTGAAGAGTTGATGGCCGGTC
Source organism: Procambarus clarkii (assembly GCF_040958095.1). NCBI lineage: Eukaryota > Metazoa > Arthropoda > Malacostraca > Decapoda > Cambaridae > Procambarus > Procambarus clarkii. The sequence goes on from NC_091155.1 coordinate 26,975,480, forward strand.
CACTAGCTGAAGAGTTGATGGCCGGTCCACTAGCTGAAGAGTTGATGGCCGGTCTACTAGCTGAAGAGTTGATGGCCGGTCCACTAGCTGAAGAGTTGATGGCTATGCATCAGTCCGCCTTGGGCCAATAGCAAGTCGTGTTGCGGGAAGACAGCGATTGATTGAATGATTGATGAAGATTAAGCCACCCAAGAGGTGGCACGGGCATGAATACCCCGTAAGGTGGAGAGAGAGAGTTGTTGTTTAAGATTCAGCAACTTGGAACAAAAAGTTGCAAGTAGCACGGGCTATGGTGAGCCCGTAGTGGACTTATCTGGCACAGGAGCAGTGATGTAACTTGGGGGAAGACAGCGGATGATAAAACAATATAAGGGATGAGAGTGAGATGAAAGGTGAGAAGAAGAAAGGTACAAATGAAGATCAGAATCAGATGAAAGGTAAGAACAAGATGAAAGGTAAGAACAAGATGAAAGAAAGAAAAATGAAAAAAAAATAAGGGAAAAAGTTAGGAATAACTGAAAAAAGTAAGAATTAGATAAAATGAACGAATAAGGTAAGAGCAAGAGAAAAGGTAAGAATAAAGAGAATCTGGTAGAGGAAGGTTTAAAATTAAGGGAAGGGGAAAAAAAGAATAGGAAAAATGGTATAAATAAGAAAAAGCTATAAAACAGAAAGGTAGAAAATAACGACAAGAAACATGCAAGAACCCAAATGTCGAAGATAAAAGTCATATTATACACATTGCAGGACCAACATCATCTCCAGAATCCATTACTCATTTTTTCAGGAATATTACTGTACGGGCCCCAAGCCTCTGGCTGCTAGGCTGCACTTTCGTTGTACATAAGCGGAGGGTGAATATTTATATCTCGTGCGTTGACTTGTGTGGCTGTTCAAGTGAAGAGACTTGTCGCGGCGTCCATGGTCTCGGCGTCCCTAGCCGGAGGCGTCCCTGGTCGCGGCGTCCCTGGTCGCGGCGTCCCCGGTCTCGGCGTCCCTGGTCGCGGCGTCCCTGGCCAGAGGCGTCCCTGGTCGCGGCGTCCCTGGTCGCGGCGTCCCCGGTCGTGGCGTCCCTGGTTGCGGCGTCCCTGGTCGCGACGTCCCTGGTCGAGGCGTCCCTGGTCGCGGCGTCCCTGGTCGCGGCGTCCCTAGCCGGAGGCGTCCCTGGTCGCGGCGTCCCTGGTCGCGGCGTCCCTGATCGAAGGCGTCCCTGGCCACGGCCGGGGCTCGGTAATCCTGGTCCCTGTGGGTTCGCGTGTTGACCCTTGCAGCTGTGCGAGAGGTTTTACCCTCATTATGAAAAACTGCGAAATTGACATTTGCAGCCGAGTGTGGGGGAGGCGTGTTGTGCTGTGTGACGGGTGGAGGGATGGGTGTACGGGGATGGGGACGGGCTAGAGGGAAGGGGTGGGAGGGCAAAAGGGAGGCTGGAGGGAAAGGGTGCGATGGAATATAAGCTGATTTGACAGCGGACATGTTGGTCCTGGGCAAACTTGAGCGCTGCCAAACACGCCCCGACCCGACACGATGTTGACTGTGTTAAAATGTATTGATTTCTAGTTGACGGAAACAGGAAGACTGTTATGCTCACGAAGGCTACCCAATGACTGGCTCCCATGCCAGTCAATTATATGGTACCTAGTTACTTATGGGTGAACAGAGGCATCAGGTGTAAGAAGCATGTCCAAAGTGTCTCACCTCCCCCCTTGCCTGGTAATCGAATCCGGATGTATTGTTAGTGAACTAACTATACTGGTATTGGTGACCCAGGTCCACCCAACCAACCTAACCTAACCAACCAACCTAACCTAACCAACCAACCTAACCTAACCAACCAACCTAACCTAACCAACCAACCTAACCTAACCAACCAACCTAACCAACCTAACCTAATCAACCAACCAACCTAACCTAACCAACCAACCTAACCGGAAACGTATGGACCCAAGCACTAATGTAAACATTGTTTTTATAGGCCTACCACCACCACCACCACCACTATTAATTCTGCTGCCATCTTTATCACTGCTAACACCACTATCACCACAATCTCACTATCATTACCTCTTCCACCACCATTATTACCAGTCACCATAATCACCAACTACCACCACCAATACCACCATTAACAGTGTGAGCTGTGACTGGCTATGCAATGGATACACACAGAGAGGTGTATAGTCTGTTTCTCAGTGTATATATATATATTGACAGTATACCTCAGGTTTACACTGTGTTCGGGACAAAAATATTGGTATAACGATTTTACTCTGGCCAAGAAGGCAATTACCTTTTCTTATAGGCTCAGGTGTATCAATTACCAGGGAAGATGGTCGGAGGCCAGGCTGCGGGAGTAGAAGGACTCAGGGAAGTGTCTTAACAGGGAACAGGTTGTCTGACAACTGATGGGAGGAGCAGAACTGTTGGCTGACTGTTGTGGAACTGTCAGCCCGTGTTGCTGACTGTAGAGGAAGTAGGTCAGGGGGCCAGATTCACGAAAACACTTACGAACCTGTACATCTTTCCTCAATCTTTGGCGGCTTTGTTTACAATTATTAAACAGTTAATGAGCTCCGAAGCACCAGGAGGCTGTTTAGAACAATAACAACAGTTGAATGGGAAGTTTTCATGCTTGTCAATTGTTTAATAAATGTTATCAAAGCCGTCAAAGATTGAGGAAAGATGTACACGTTCGTAAGTGCTTGCGTAAGTGCTTTCGTGAATCTGGCCCCAGGTCTCTGCAGCTGAAACTATACACTCGCTTGATTGAAAGAGTTAAGTATACATTTGAGGTGACTGACAGTGTCATTGAGAAGACTTCCCCACCTCTCCTCCCCCTCTCCCTTACCTCATTTCCCCTCCTTCCATCCCCTCTCCCCCTCACATTCCCCCCCCCCTCCCCTCCCTCGCTCTTTAGCAGACTGTTGAACGACCCTTTTAATTTAGAAGGCAAACTCAATTTAGTGAGGTAATAACGAGTAGTGTGAAGGGTTTGGTGACCTGTGGGGCTCTGACCTGCCTCACCGGCTGTCACGCCTTACAGTATTGACCTCAGGGAGCCACACCCGGGCCCCTGATGCACGCACTCTCCCCCACCACCCCCACATGAAGCCTGCACCAGGACCTGGGACAGGAAGCCTCGGAATATGTCACTATTTTTTAAAGATAATACATATATATAATACAAAAAAGAGTGATATAATAGATACTATTACTACTGCTTGTGCATCCGTTTCTACTACTATTACTGATGTTAATGCTAATGCTATACAGTAATATATATTAGTGTATAGTAGATGTTCATATATTTGACCCCTCTTTCCCCCCAGGTCGGCGTTCAATCCCCGACCGTCCAAGTGGTTGGGCACCATTCCTTCCCCTCGACCCATCCCAAATCCGTATCCTGATCTAAATGCTATATTGTCGTAATGCCTTGGTGCTTTCTCCTGATGATTCCCTTCCCTTGACAACCCCTCCCCGCCCTCACACACACACACACACACACACACACACACACACACACACACACACACACACACACACACACACACACACACACGTTAGACATAACTCATGTATACTTACTATATTGGTCTTACGATAAGCATATAATTTTAGGGATGTTATTAACTAAAGCCTCTCTTCCCTATAGGTACGGTACAGCGCTGTCGAGTTCTCCAGCACCAACTGTGGTAACGTACATGATAGTTGTGTAACCGGTGGTGGTGGTTGTGGGGGTGTTGGAGCTGGTGGTTGTGGTCTCTCTCTCTCTCTCTCTCTCTCTCTCTCTCTCTCTCTCTCTCTCTCTCTCTCTCTCTCTCTCTCTCTCTCTCTTCTCTCTTCTCTCTTCTCTCTCTCTCTCTCTCTCTCTCTCTCTCTCTCTCTTCTCTCTCTCTCTCTCTCTCTCTCTCTCTCTCTTCTCTCTCTCTCTTCTCTCTCTCTCTCTCTCTCTCTCTCTCTCTCTCTCTCTCTCTCTCTCTCTCTCTCTCTCTCTCTCTCTCTCTCTCTCTCTCTCTCTCTCTCTCGCGTATGCCTGCCAGCACTTACCTAGTTGTGCTTCCAGCATCTACTCTTAAGCCCCGCCCTTCGACCAGCTGCAGTTATGTGTGGTGTTGACATGTGTGTGTGTGTTGTGGTCACTGGTGTATATCAGTGTATATGATGTATGCTTAATATATATCTCCTAAGGTATATCTAAGGTATACTTCCTAAGGTATACGGTGACGCATTAGTGTAAACTTTTCAAGGGTAGCAGTTAAATTAGTTACTAATTTATTTTATTTGTGATAACATTTAACATTCGAACATTTCTCGAACTGTGCTTCACTGACGACCTCTGTTCGAATCGCAACTTTGTAAATGCTTCACCCACGTATTTCAAATACAAATAATCGCCATTAGAACCTAACCAACGCCTATCTATACATAAAAGTATGGTATACAAATTTATATTAATATAATCCACATATTTAGATCACCAATTTGATGCAGAAAGCACTGTAGAGGTTCTTCTTGTTTGATCCATAGTTTTCTCAGGAGAGAGAGCGCCCGGGTGGCGCTTATATAAGGCAACACGACCTCAACTACTTAAGAAAGCACAGGAGATTCAAGACATGAATTATCAGCGTGCTGGACCTGGAATATTAATTCTCAGCGCATGAAGGACCAACACATTAAACATTCAACATCAACCGTGGAACATCAGATCATTTGGCCGGGAGAATCGACGTACGATGTTCAGAACATCCAAACACAAGTGCCGGAGCATCGGTACTAAGATATCAACACCCAGCCCGTCCTCCAAACAAAGATCCAAAAGTGATTCCATGCACCCGCCAAACCCCCTGTTTATGAATGAAAAGCGGTTTACACACGACTCACAACTGATGACGTTCGAACATATCCGGAACAAGTGTTTCACTGACGAATTTTGTTCGAACCACAACGCTATAAATGCTTCACCCACGTACTACAAATAGAAATAATCGCCAACAGAACCTAAACACCTAACCTAACCTAACCTATGCCTATATATGCACAATATGCTAATATATTATAATATTAATTTATACTTGAGAAAATTCCCGTTTTGAATGAACAGCATGTTAAAATTTATGAATGCGTCTGTGGGGTCGACCGCTGGATGTAATGGACTTGAGTCGAGGACGGGTTGCAACACCAATGACCTAGGGCCAGATTCACGAAGCACTTACGAACCTGTACATCTTTTATCAATCTTTGACGGCTTTGTTTACAATTATTAAACAGTTAATGAGCTCCGAAGCACCAGGAGGCTGTTTATAACAATAACAACAGTTGATTGGGAAGTTTTCATGCTTGTAAACTGTTTAATAAATGTAACCAAAGCCGTCAAAGATTGAGGAAAGATGTACACGTTCGTAAATGCTTGCGTAACTGCTTCGTGAATCTGGCTCCAGGAGCATGGCTTAGGATTTGGAGCATGAAGCCTCTAGATCTTGAGCATGGCTGAAGGTGAGCAGCATCAGCATTAATGAATTAGGGCCATCAGGGCACGAGAACTTGTGTTATGGTCGTGAACTTGAGGAACATAATATGAACAAGTTTTTCTTCTCTTGAACTTTATCCTCAACTTTGTGCGGTAAAATCAGAACGGCTTCAGTGTTACACTTATTGCCAGGCTTGAGCACACACACACACACACACACACACACACACACACACACACACACACACACACGCACGCACACACACACACACACACACACACACACACACACACACACACCGTCAGTAGTTTCAAAGCGTTATATGACAAAGAGTGCTGGGAAGACGGGACACCACGAGCGTAGCTCTCATCCTGTAACTACACTTAGGTAATTATACACGCACACACACACAGAGGAAGCAAACCGTGACAGCTGACTAACTCCCGGGTGCCTATTTACTGCTAGCTAACAGGAGGCATCAAAGTGAAAGAAACTCTGCCCCATTGTTTCTCGCCGGTGCCGGGAATCGATCCCCCGAATCATTCTTTCACAGGGAGAAGAATGTTGATCCTGTGGAATACAACTTCCTGTCTTTGGGATTAGCTTGTTCTTGGGTTAATGGCGCAGTGATGGGTCTCACTAGGAGTGATGGTGTGTGTTGGTAACGGGAGGGAATGGGTGATGTTTTGGCTGCACGAGTGATGGGGTCTGCTAGAAAATGAGGCTGGGAGAGCGTGGCATGAACAGACGCAGTCTGTGGAAGGAAATGGGGGGGGGGGGTGATGGTGGTGGTGGTGGGTGTGGGAATGGTACGGATGTTTATGGTTGGGGTGTGGGATGGTAGGTTACCTTGAGGTGCTTCCGGGGATTAGTGTCCCCGCGGCCCGGTCGTCGACCAGGCCTGGTAGGTATGGTGTGGAGGCTCAGGTGATGGTGGTAAGGTTGGTCGTGCTGGGATGGTGAGTGTGTGTGTGGGTGGTGATGGTGGGTGGTGGAGTAGGGGAGATGGGGGGGCCGGCCGGCTGTCTTGTGGGGGGTGGTGGTGGGTGGGTGGGAGAGACATTAGGGTACATCATGGAAGGTGTTTTGATGCGGGCGTGTTTACGGGCTCACCATAGCCCGTGCTACTTGGACATTTCGTTCTTAGTAGCTAAATCTAAAACTACTACAAACTACTGCGAGCGTGGCTTTGTGGGAGAGTGGGAAGGAAGGGGTACGTGTGTGATGGGAGGGGGGGGAGATACACGTGGTTGTTGGAGGGAGGAGAGGCAGCTGTTGTGTTGTTAGGGGTGAACTAGGAGGGGGGGGAGGAAGGGGGGTGTGTGTGACGTAGCAGGAGCGGCAATTGTGTACTGATGGGGGTGGACCCCTAGGGGGAAGGGTGGAGCTGCTACTGGGATTCACCACCCCCTCACCAACCCTTGGTTTGGAGGCCTGGTCGACGACCGGGCCGCGGGGACGCTAAGCCCCGGAAGCACCTCAAGGTAACCCCCCATCATCCCCTGGTGAAGGGTAACACCCTGGAGCACAACTACAGCACCTTGACAACCTCTGCGGCGGCCTTGACAACCTCTGCGGCGGCCTTGACAACCTCTGCGGCGGCCTTGACAACCTCTGCGGCGGCCTTGACAACCTCTGCGGCGGCCTTGACAACCTCTGCGGCGGCCTTGACAACCTCTGCGGCGGCCTTGACAACCTCTGCGGCGGCCTTGACAACCTCTGCGGCGGCCTTGACAACCTCTGCGGCGGCCTTGACAACCTCTGCGGCGGCCTTGACAACCTCTGCGGCGGCCTTGACAACCTCTGCGGCGGCCTTGACAACCTCTGCGGCGGCCTTGACAACCTCTGCGGCGGCCTTGACAACCTCTGCGGCGGCCTTGACAACCTCTGCGGCGGCCTTGACAACCTCTGCGGCGGCCTTGACAACCTCTGCGGCGGCCTTGACAACCTCTGCGGCGGCCTTGACAACCTCTGCGGCGGCCTTGACAACCTCTGCGGCGGCCTTGACAACCTCTGCGGCGGCCTTGACAACCTCTGCGGCGGCCTTGACAACCTCTGCGGCGGCCTTGACAACCTCTGCGGCGGCCTTGACAACCTCTGCGGCGGCCTGACAACTTGTGGAGATGATATTTTCTTAAAAAAATGTGATGTTGTCCGGGGCGTCTAATTAAAGCATTCCCTGATCCTCTCCGGCGGATGGGGTCACCTGTCCCAAGTTGTTAATTACCTCTCTTTCTCCCCGCACACCTTGAGGTTACCTTGAGGTGGTTCAGAGGGTCAGTGTCCCCGCGGACCCCCCCCCCTCCCCCATGTGTCTACACAACCTGGCTGCTGGTCTGGTCAGTCAGGCTGTTAAATGCCGCTGCTCGCAGGCTGACGGGTGAATCACAGCCTGGTTGGTCAGGGATCCTTTGGAGGAGTTTATGAAGTCCCCTTCTGAACCACCGTGAGAAGTCGGGTACCCGCACGATATATCCAAGATTAAGCATAGCTTTCCGGAGCTTAGAGGAAGTGGTCTTCCAGGTGATATATATGGAACGTACGCGAGACCAGTTTTTAAGTATGCATCTCATGAAGGGAAACACCCACCTGGAAAAGATGCAGAACAAAAGCGTGGAAGGTCCAGACATTCAACGAGGCTCCTTGTGCTGAGGTTACTGAGCTGTGAGATAAGATTAAGGACCCCCCCTGTTACCTAGCAGTAAAATAGGTACCTGGGTGTTAGTCAGCTGTCACGGGCTGCTTCCTGGGGGGTGGAGGCCTGGTTGAGGACCAGGTCGCGGGGACACTAAAGCCCCGAAATCATCTCAAGATAACCTCAAGATAAGAACCTCACCACAATATGGGAGAGGAGAAGACAGGAGAAACATGGGTGCCATGATAACGACATGTAAGATTCTTTGATGAATTGACAGCATAGACAAAGTGCAATATTCGAGCAGGGAACCCGAAGACGAGAGGGCACAGAGACAAAAATCACAAATGAGTCAAAGATTCCAAAAAGAACAATTTCTCCCTAAAGCTGTATATGAATGGAAATTACAAAACAATGAGTTGAAACTAAATTGAATTTTTTTAATGTAATATCAAACAAAATAAACGAGAGAACAGTTAAAGTACAAAATACTCAGCAGGCAGGGCTTAAGAGCTAACGCTCGACTCGCAAGCGCATGTAGACCAGTATATCTAGGTGTATAGTGGTATACACAAGCAGCATTGCTTGTGGTGGGGGGGAGAGAGGGAGGATGCTCACCGCGAGATAAAAATATCTGGTACTGCCGCAGCTGACGGTGAAGGGCGCTGGGAGAGAATGGGACGATAGTGGGAGGGGGGATGGGACGATATGGGACGGGAGTGGACGGGGGAAAAGGGATTTGGTTGACGCTGTAGCTGGAAGAGTTGAGAGTAATGTACTGGGATTTTTTTTATTGTTATTAGCGCCCGTGGAAATCTCACCAATTTGCAGCTAATCCGGATGCTGATAGGGCTGGCCTGTCTGCTGCCTCAGTCCGTGGACCAGGGGCCGTGTCCCTCTGTCCGTGGACCAGAGGCCGTGTCCCTCTGTCCGTGGACCAGAGGCCGTGTCCCTCTGTCCGTGGACCAGAGGCCGTGTCCCTCTGTCCGTGGACCAGAGGCCGTGTCCCTCTGTCCGTGGACCAGAGGCCGTGTCCCTCTGTCCGTGGACCAGAGGCCGTGTCCCTCTGTCCGTGGACCAGAGGCCGTGTCCCTCTGTCCGTGGACCAGCGGCCGTGTCCGGGTGTATTCGTTTTTCTTTTGTTTGCCAGAAATGGGACTAGAAAGACTGCCAAAACTTCAGAGTATGACTCCAAGGCCACGATGGCGTCGTAGGTGTCAGCGGGGCATCGTGGACCATTATGACATGAACATAGTCGACATTGTCGTCAAGTATGATGAGTGAGGTGTTTGTTGCAACCTTAAACTGGGTCTCGTTTGTTTGTAGTCGTTTTTACTGATGTTTTGGGGGGCGTGTGTGTGTGTGTATGTGTGTGTAATTACCTAAGTGTAATTACCTAAGTTAGTTACAGGATGAGAGCTACGCTCGTGGTGTCCCGTCTTCCCAGCACTCTTTGTCATATAACGCTTTGAAACTACTGACGGTCTTGGCCGTCTGTGTGTGCGTGTGTGTGTGTGTGTGTGTGTGTGTGTGTGTGTGTGTGTGTGTGTGTGTGTTTACTAGTTGTGTTTTTGCGGGGGCTGAGCTTTGCTCTTTCGGCCCGCCTCTCAACTGTCAGTCAACTGTTTACTAACTTTTTTTTTTTTTTTTTTTTCCCAACACCACACACACACACACCCCAAGAAGCAGCCCGTGACAGCTGACTAACTCCCAGGTACCTATTTACTGCTAGGTAACAGGGGCATCAGGGTGAAAGAAACTTTGCCCATTTGTTTCTGCCTCGTGCGGGAATCGAACCCGCGCCACAGAATTACAAATCCTGCGCGCTATCCACCAGGCTACGAGGCCCCTAGGTGTGTGTGTGTGTGTGTGTGTGTGTGTGTGTGTGTGTGTGTGTGTGTGTGTGTGTGTGTGTGAGAGGGGGGAAGGGAAGGCGTTGTGTTAGCAGTCCGTTCTTACGAGCGTTCACAACGTCACTAAACTGATGTGCTAAATTGCCCTAACCTAACCGAGGACCCACGAATAGAAAACGGGACATCACGTCCATTTTGCGACCCGCTGTGATTTTTAGTTCGTCAGTTTTTTTGGGCCTTAAAGGATTTATACGTAAAAAATGCGACGTACTAACCAAGAGGACGGGTTGGTGTTAGTGTTGGACCGGGGGGGGGGAAGGGGGGAAGGAAGTGTAACTGAACGAGTTAACTGTCAATTTTGGTAAATTATTTTAATGTAATTACATACAGAAATCACAATAGCGTGCTGGTCGGCGTTCGATCCCCGATGTTCGAAGTGGATGGGCACCGTTTCTTCTCTGTGTCCGAGCTTAGCGCCTTCTTCTCATCAATTTCTATCTTTCCTTGCACATCTTACCAAACATCTTGGCCACACCTGAACCTCCGAATGATTCACCTTAGCCTGATATTAAGGAGTCGTTAACTCCGGATTGTGTATTGGTCGTTACGAGCCGGTAATTGGTTTGTATCCTGAGCGGTGAGCACTGGGTGGTCGGTAATGAGACAAGAATGTTTATTAATAACACGAGCCAATTGCTTGAGACGTGGGAGCAGTAAGTTAGCCAAGATCTTATATATATATGATAATGTCGTGAAGGTGTATCGTAAGTCGGTCGTACGTCTTATGTTGTGATTAATCTCTTCACGGTAAAGCTCTGGTGCTTCGGGAGAGAGAGACAGACAGACACAGACAGGAGAAGGGTGGAAGGGGGGTGGGGATGAGGCGTCGTCAAGACCGTCTGGAGGAGGTGGAGGCGAGGAGGACAGGATATCCTCAACTCCCTAATCAATAGCGTCAGAATTGCTGTGCATTCAAGTAAGATGAATTGCATGAACGAACACACACACATACATACACACACACACACAAACACACACACACACACACACACACACACACACACACACACACACACACACACACACACACACACACACACACACACACACACGCTAAAGACAGGCTATTTAACACAAGGGGCATACGCACAAGGTGACACAGGTGGAAACTGAGTGCCCAAATGAGCCACAGAGATATTAGAAAGAACTTTTTTAGTGTCAGTGTGGTTGACAAATGGAATGCATTAGGCAGTGATGTGGTGGAGGCTGACTCCATACACAGTTTCAAGTGTAGATATGATAGAGCCCAATAGGCTCAGGAATCTGTACACCTGTTGATTGACGGTTGAGAGGCGGGACCAAAGAGCCAGAGCTCAACCCCCGCAAGCACAACTAGGTAGGTACACACGCACGCACGCACGCAAGTACGTGTGGTTGAAGCCAACTCTCTTCACGCTTGTAAACACAAATATTTAAAAAAAAAAAAGCTGCATTACTGTATAAGACGGCAAAATGCCTAAAGGAGAGATTGGGATGTTATACGCGACCCTTAAGTACATCTAGACGAGTACACCTACAGGAGTACATGCAGAGGAGTACATCTAGGCGAGCACATTTAGACAATCACTGGCCACACCTTGACAGGTTAACATATCGGGTGTGGCTGACCCGTAACCACTATAGCGGCCAACCACTGCCACAAGGCGCCGCCCACACCCATAACAGGTGTTGTCAGACGTAGTGTACTCATTACACTGTTCCATAACAGTAAATGGGGGGGGGGGGGTTACAATACCCTTTCAGAGTGTTCCGTTGTGTTGTGGTTGTAAGGAAGGGAACTAGGGGAGAATGCCAAGCCGTTATGATTATATGGGACTTGGAAGGGATCAGGATAAGGATTTGGGATGGGATGGAGGAGCTAGGAAGAGTGAGATTGACTTGCTGGAGGAGCGTGGCGATTTCGAAGTGGAGGCTGACCTGCTGGACGAGGTTGACCTGCTTGAAGCAGAGGCTGACCTTCTGGAGGAGGAAGTTGACGGATCTTAGGTCGTTCGATAACAATAATAATAATAATATCAAAAATAATAATCCTAGAGGTTGGACACTGTTCCTTTCCTACTTCCTAAATATCCCTATCTCCTATCCTGCCCTCGTATCCCTTGGGCCGTGTAGTCATACTAGCTTAGCACCAGTATGACTGACTTCCCCCAATAAGTCCTGGTCCTGTTGTGGCCACATCTACTCGGCTCTCTCACTCGGCTCCATCATTTAGTTAGATTCCCACCTCACCATCTCCTAGTACCTGTGATAAGGTCTGCCTGCCCTAGTACTTGTAATACGGTCGTCCTGGCTCAGTACCTGTGATCATCACATGTACACTCACAGCTCCCGTATATATGGAATATTCAAGATCACGACTCTTGGGAGTGCCGTCAACAGCGGATGAATGACATCAGTCAGCAGTTACACGGGGAGATTACGAGAAGGTGACTGTAAGAAACATGAAGCTTATATATATATATATATATATATATATATATATATATATATATATATATATATATATAATGTCGTACCTAGTAGCCAGAACACACTTCTCGGCCTACTATGCAAGGTCCGATTTGCCTAATAGGCCGAGTGATTTTCTTTATTTTCAATAAATTGTTTCCAATTAGTTTTGTTTGAATTATTATTATTATATTATATTAAGAACATAAATTATTGACTAAATTGTGTTAGTTTAGGTTAGGTTAGGTTAGGTTAGGTTAGGTTAAGATAGGTTAGGTTAGTTAGGGTTGGTTAGGCTCGGTCATATATCTACGTTAGTTTTAACTGAAATTTAAAAAAATAACTCATTCATAATGAAATAGATAGCTTTATCATTTCATAAAAAAATGAAAAATATATAAATTCAGGAAAACTTGGCTTATTAGGTAAATCGGACCTTGCATAGTAGGCCTAGTACGACGTTGTGGCTACTAGGTACAACATATATACACAGGATATATATACTGTGTATCGGTTGAGCGATAGGCACACTGAAAAACCAAATATGTAAAGCGACAAGGGGAAATTTCAGGGTAGAATGGAGCTTAACCTGGATTATGCCTTAAGTCGATTCTGGGGTCGTCGGCCCCCCTGTGCGAAGCCTGCCTCGTTCAGGGGGTTTGCAAGGGAGAGGAACGCTTGCTAAAATTGAAAAAATGAAAATTTGAATGGTTGAAAAAAATGAAAAAATGAAAATTTGAATGGTTGAAAATTCACCTCAACCAAAGAGAAGTGTAGTTATTGCATATTATTAACCATAAATACATTTATTAAGATGACTATAACATGTGAACTTTACCTAAGAGTTTAATCCAGATTAATGTATTTTTCACGCTTTATATCTTTTAAGTATATACGGATCTGAATATGAATATAATATATGAACACGCCAGCAAATGTTAGGCTTTACAGCGAGTAGAAACAACAGTTAGAAGGGGGTAGAAATAGACTAAGCTACTCTATCCCTTTGAGATGTATCCTTTTGTCTTGTCTTAATAACCATACTTGAACTTAAAACAACAGTATTTTGCTGGCTAATAGAACATTTCTAGGGAAGTTTTGTTCACCAGTTCTTCAGTTGTCTTCATACACAAACGAATGCACAAACAACAGTGGGAAGAATGAAAGAAGAGAGAGATCCAGAAAGTAAGATAGAAAATAAAATGAAATATGTTAGGGTTTTCTAATAAAATGTAAGACTTTGTGTGTCAGTGTGTGTGTGTGTGTGTGTGTGTGTGTGTGTGTGTGTGTGTGTGTGTGTGAGTGTGTGTGTGTGTGTGTGTGTGTGTGTGTGTGTGTGTGTGTGTGTGTGTGTGTGTATGTGGTAACGGTTCAGTTTATGTTTACAGAAATATAACCTTTACGACGGAGGTCATTAACCCTTGTCCACACTACCAAGTTGGGTCACTCATAACGTGAGACCAGGAAATATTCAGTGGTACTTGTGCCCTCTTACTTCACTTGGTCTCTCTCTCTGTCTCTCTCTCTCTTTCTCTCTCTCTCTCTCTCTCTCTCTCTCTCTCTCTCTCTCTCTCTCTCTCTCTCTCTCTCTCTCTCTCTCTCTCTCTCTCTCTCTCTCTCTCTCTCACGCACACACAATTCAACAATGGAATAAAAGCAGGAATATTGTTAGTACCAAGTCTGATAGTTTTGTTGCGTGTAGCATACTGAAGGTAAAATCTAGTTCCACGCGCACGCACACACGCACACAGACAAGCACACATATACATTATTTACAGTTTATATATATATATATAAATTATTTTTATACTGTATATGTGTATTTATTCTCCAAAATAACTGGCGGCTACTTCTACCATCGTAGAACTTTCGTTTCATTTAAATTTAGCGAATGTTTGTTGGGCTTTAGCTCTTGGACACAGCTCGCTGCTGCGGTCCGACGCCCTTACTATTTGGACGTAGTTCCTTAACATGTGCCCACATGTGTTCCACTCAACGTAGAGTGCCTCTGGCGTATAATGCCGCGTGACTCAAGTGTGTGTGTGTTAAGTGTGAAGGAGAAGAGTATGTGCATGAAGTAAATTTAAAGTATATTGTTGTTACTGTGAAAGGTAATTATAAGTGTGTAGCTAAAGTGTAATTTTTGAAGTGTAAAGTTGAATTTAAATCGCAGGGCTTAGCCTTAGCGTGATGTGCAAGTTCAATGTACTTTAACTGGAAAGTTTGAAGTGCGAGTGTAAAGGTGGGTTTTCAAGTGCGTGTGTCAAGTGTGAGCGTGAAGTGTGTGGGAAGAGTGAGGAGTCGGTCACTAGGGGTGACTGCACGCCACCGGTTGCTATAGTGTCGTCATTAACAGTCTCTTGTTGGCTGTGTGCAAGTTGGTCAGTGATGGTTGGTGGTAGTTAGGGGGGTGTAGGGTAGTGGGGGGGGTGTAGGGTAGTGGGGAGGGGTGTAGGGTAGTGGGGGAGGGGTGTAGGGTAGTGGGGAGGGGTGTAGGGTAGTGGGGGAGGGGTGTAGGGTAGTGGGGAGGGGTTAAGGGTGGTGGTGGTGGAGTTGGGAAAGATCATATGATGGTTGTAGTGGTGTTGGGAGAGGTTTTAAAGCTGTGGAGTGTGTGTTTTGCAAACAAACAGTGAACTCTGGCAGTGTGTGTCCGTAGACTTTATTAAATTTATCGCCAGTTGACTGTCCTCTGCGTCCAGGATGTTCGTGTGTCTTGCTTCCCGACCGTCCCTCGCGGTTACCTATCCCTCGATAGCATCCCTGGTGAGTCAGATATCTTTGATATCGTTCGCCTTATACGCTTTTGTTCTCGTATTTGGCATTCTTAGTGATATTTAGCGCCTTTGGAACATCCCGCACATTTGGTGGCGCTACATAGCCTCGCCGGCTTGGCGCCTTTTGCCGGTAATTACTTATTCATCTCGGGGTTGTTAACAGTGAACCTTGCGGCGGTACGGTGGTAAAGCTGCCTCTGGCGTTAGCCCGAAACATCTAATTTTTAACAACCGAGGGTTGTTAAACCTAACAACCTAACAACCGAGGGTTGTTAGGTTGTGTTTAATGCTCGTAGCCTCTCCTCTCACAGCTCATTGCTGTGTTAAAGGCTCGTAGGGTCTAGGCTCAACTCTCACTCGTGTGTTAAATGCTGTATAGTCACCTTTGACCCACTGAACAAAGTCAGGTGTTTATCGCTCGTGTTAGCAGCTCTCTTAAAAAGAAAATTGAGGGGGGAGGGGGAATCATCAGGGAAAATCACCAAGCCATGACGACACTATAACACTATATATTATTTTGTTTTACTAGAGTCTGGACATCAAACAGTTTGGTGGGTCCAGAGGGGAGGTGAGGACAGGTGTGTGTACTCACCTAATTGTGCTTGCGGGGGTTGAGCTTTGTCTCTTTGGTCCCGCCTCTCAACTGTCAATCAACTGGTGTACAGATTCCTGAGCCTACTGGGCTCTATCATATCTACATTTGAAACTGAACGGGTGTGTGTGTGTGTGTGTGTGTGTGTGTGTGTGTGTGTGTGTGTGTGTGTATGTGTATGTGTGTGTGTGTGTGTGTGTGTGTGTGTGTGTGTGTGTGTATGTGTATGTGTGTGTGTGTGTGTGTGTGTGTGTGTGTGTGTGTATGTGTGTGTGTGTGTGTGTGTGTGTGTATGTGTGTGTGTATGTGTATGTGTATGTGTATGTGTGTGTGTGTGTGTGTGTGTGTGTAGTGGGTGAGTGGTGGGACTGGTCTGCCTGTCTGCTGACAGCTCGTTACTGTGTCATCCTGGGAGGGGGGGGGGGGAACCAGCGCACACCCATTGTAACTGGCTCACGGTGGTTGGAGGGGGCTGTTGCTGACGTCACACCAAGGTCCTACAATAACCAGATGTGTGTGTTGAGGGGAGGGGGGGGGGTGACAGTCATATGTCACCTCTGCAGAATCTGGGCCACGGGAGGTGTGTCAGCCGTGACAGGGGCATGACACGTGGCCATCACCTCGTTGTGGACACTGACCTTAACCCAACCCGAGCTGAGCCTGACGGCTGAGTGGACAGCGCTTCGGATTCGTAGTCCTGAGGTTCCGGGTTCGGTCCCGGTAGAGGCGGAAACAAATAGGCAGAGTTTCTGGGAGTTTCTAACTCCCAGAGGTACCTGGGAGTTAGACAGCTGCTACGGGCTGCTTCCTGGGGGGTGTGTAACATAAAGGAAGGGGAAGGGACGAGGCCTGGTGGAGGACCGGGCCACAGGGACGCTAAGCCCCGGAAGCACCTCAAGGTAACCTCAAGGTAAGGTACCTCATCCCTTTGTGTATTTAGACCTTAATAAACTTATTTGAATTTGAAGATAACAAAGTGTGCCTATTGGGTGGGAGCTCCATGACCACGAGGATGGTTGGGGCCATCCTGGAGACTCGCCTGTGAACGGCAAGGTCAAATTATGGAAAACAAATTACAAATAATGTCTGACTATACGAAACTGTAGTTTTCTGTAGTTTTCTGCGACTAATTCATGTTTTGTTATAATAATTTGTTTTTTAGATTTCCTCAGTTCAAAAAATTCAACCACTTGGGCTGGACGGTAGAGCGACGGTTTCGCTTCATGCAGGTCGGCGTTCAATCCCCGACCGTCCACAAGTGGTTGGGCACCATTCCTTTCCCTCCGTCCCATCCCAAATCCTTATCCTGACCCCTTACAGTGCTATATAGTCGTAATGGCTTGGTGATTTCCCCTCATAGTTCCTTTCCCTTCCCCTCGGTTCAAAAGAAATTTGCATTGCATATGCCTTTAAAGCACCCGGAAAACTGAAGAGGATAAGTGTGTTAGCGAGAGAGAGAGAGAGAGAGAGAGAGAGAGAGAGAGAGAGAGAGAGAGAGAGAGAGAGAGAGAGTGAGTGTGTGTGTGTGAGTGAGTGCAATTTGCAATCTTCATTAACCCTCTCTTCTCTGCAATTTGCAAGAAGAGAGATGGAAAGTGACTACCCAGGAGGGAAGAACGTTTATCTGGACATGAACGAGTCATAGTTACAAAGAGAGTTGAAGCAGAATGGGCGGATGGTTCACATCGGCTGCAAATGAATTATAAAGTGGAGTTAAAATAACAGTGAAGGACACCTGGTTGATGGGGTTCTGGGAGTTCTTCTACTCCCCCAAGCCCGGCCCGAGGCCAGGCTTGATCTTTGAAAACAGGGCTAGTGTAGGATGGGCATAACAATAGGTGGAGTGAGTGGTTCTCTGTTAAATTATCACTATCGAGGGAATGTTGTCGGTTTGACCTATATTTTAATCTTTATGTATTCCTCTGGGGACACCTTACTATCTAAAACCACCCCCCAGGTCTCCTTCTTTATTAGAGTTCTGTAATTCCTTTCTACATAATTTATAAATTGTGTGTTGGTCTGTTTTTTCCGATTCCACATTTCATAACATGGCATTTATTTACTTTGAATTCCGTTTGAATTCGTGTGTGTGTTTGAATGGGTGAATTTGAATGTATGTGTGTGTGTGTGTGTTTGAATGTGTGGGAGAGGAGAGAGAGAGAGAGAGAGAGAGAGAGAGAGAGAGAGAGAGAGAGAGAGAGAGAGAGCTCTCTATAGCTCTCATCACCGTTCGTCAGACGAATGAAGAACGGCAGGGTTATTAATTTATAGCGTTATGAAATTCATATATATATATATATATATATATATATATATATATATATATATATATATATATATATATATATATATTTGGATAATGTATAATCCTTGATAATGGCCTAAGGGGTGTTTATAATGGTTAATTCTCCTTGCAAATTTTGTGTGAGGCTAGCTCTAAGCATCTGGCCTCCAACTGTTCAAATATAGTATCTTAGTCATGTGGGATATCCGGCGTTGCCCGGGGTTTGTATCTCCTTCTGTATCTCTACCTGTAGCTCTCTAGGAGGGGTACAGGGCGGGGCCCCAGGATATCCCCTCTCACGCTCCCCCCTCCCTTCCCTCACCCCCCCTGTTCCTCCCCTCTCTACGTCCCCCTTCTACACTATCCCTTCCCCTTTCCCCTCTTACCCTCCCCCCCATTTCCCCACCTGTCTCCTCAATTTTTCCCCTTCTCCCGATTATTCCATTTTCATATATATATATATATATATATATATATATATATATATATATATATATATATATATATATGTCGTACCTAGTAGCCAGAACACACTTCTCAGCCTAATATGCAAGGCCCAATTTGCCTAATAAGCCAAGTTTTCATGAATTAATGTTTTTTCGACGACCTAACCTACCTAACCTAACCTAACCTACCTTTTTCGGTTACCTAACCCAACCTAACCTATAAAGATAGGTTAGGTTAGGTTAGGTAGGGTAGGTTAGGTTCGGTCATATATCTACGTTAATTTTAACTACAATAATATAAAATTGACCTCATTCATAATGAAATGGATAGCTTTATCATTTCATAAGAAAAAAAAATAGAGAAAATATATTAATTCAGGAAAACTTGGCTTATTAGGCAAATCGGGCCTTGCATAGTAGGCTGAGAAGTGCGTTCTGGCTACTAGGTACGACATATATATATATATATATATATATATATATATATGCAGCTGCCCTAGATTATATGAAGGGGAAGTACAGTGTGTCAAAAAAGCCAGATTCATGATGTGCTAAAAATCCCCACTACACAGGATGGGGATTTTATCATACAGTCATACAGAGTTATCTATTCTATCAGTGAGTCATGCAGAAGCATGTGATAAGTAGTGTGAATTACTTCTGGGAGGATAACTTCGTCACTCTACGCACCACACATCCCCGATTTCAATGTTTCAATTTCAGAGTTTATGAAAATCGCTTGGCGGTGTTGGGTTATAGGGTCTGTTTCTTAATGCATCTAAATTAAGCCCACCCCAACTTGCCTACCCTAATCATATATATATATATATATATATATATATATATA
The DNA here is from genome assembly GCF_040958095.1 of Procambarus clarkii. Taxonomy (NCBI): domain Eukaryota; kingdom Metazoa; phylum Arthropoda; class Malacostraca; order Decapoda; family Cambaridae; genus Procambarus; species Procambarus clarkii. The sequence continues at coordinate 26,994,890 of NC_091155.1, forward strand.
TATATATATATATATATATATATATATTTATATATATTTATATATATATATATATATATATATATATATATATATATTATATATATATATATATATATATATATATATATATATATATATATATAATACAAAAACTGCAAAGAAATTAATGAACTGTCTGATCACTTTCGTGATGTTCTACACATTATAGTTACAAACACCTTTCACCTTCATATCCACAATCTAGCCCCAAAATATAATTATTTCAGCTAATTTGGTTATCATTGTCCAATTTGGTTATTATCGACCAGTTATTATTGTCCTTGATAATTGTCCAATTGAACAGGACAGAAAACCCACCACCCCAGCCCCCCCCTCTCTACCGTCTTTCCTCTCTCTTCATTGATTTATTAAGACGTGAAGAAGACTTTGAACGAGTCAGTCTTAACAATGTTTTTATAACAACACGTGTCAACTAGTCTTTCGACAATATCAGACAGACAGACTTGAAAGCCCTGGCCTTCAACAAAACAAAACACTACCCAGCCAGAACAAAAGCATGTCCCCATAATCTTTACAAATCTCCAAAACATTTTAGGTTCCGGTTCGCTTTGCACCTCATCCCAGCGAGCAGAGAGAACGAGAGATTACCTCCTCCCACCAGCACCCAGTTAACACCTCTTTCTTCAAAGCCATAAAATGAAATCTAAACCCAGAATTCCATTTCTGGGCGCGAAAGGAGGAGTTTTCATCGTGAATTGTTATTAATAGACAACGCGAGTATCGCCAGGCATTTTCAGGTAATTGGGTTTGGGATGACCTACAAGTTTTACCTTCGCTCGTGTTGTGTAATGGTAGGTTGGTAGTTTCAACAGGACGATGTGTGCTCGTGTACGCTGGGGGCAAGTTTTCATGGGAAGGGTGTGTGGTGGGAGGGGGCATGCGTGTGGGAAGGGATGGGTGAGTGTGGTGGGAAGGGTGACACAGGCTGTGGAAGTTGCTGAGGCATAGATTAGAGCCACAGGAATAGGACCGTGATGCCGCTGTGTGTGTGTGTGTGAGAGAGAGAGAGAGAGAGAGAGAGAGAGAGAGAGAGAGAGAGAGAGAGAGAGAGAGAGAGAGAGAGAGAGAGAGGGAGGGAGGGAGGGAGGGGGTGAACATAGATTTTGTGCATGTGTGAGTATTATGGAGGCAGGAGCAGGCGTTCCTCAGACAACAAAGGTGTGGTGGCCTTTCAGTTGCAGTATTGAGTGCCGGTGTGCTGCCCAGCAACTGTCCAGCCCTTAGCAACAGTAGTCAAAGGCTCGTATGCGGTTATACTCACCGGTTATACCCACTGCTTATACCCACTTCTTATACCCACTGCTTATACTCACCGGTTATACCCACTGCTTATACAGACCATCTACACCAACGATCTACGGACCTTATTTTTTTGTCATGTATTCTAGTTAGAAAGTGCTAGACAAATGACTGTTAAATAACATTTATTAAAAGCAAGATCACTTAATATTGTTTATTAATTAAATCAACATTTACAGCAATTAAGAGTGAATTAAAAAAACAAAAGGAAACCTTTAAATACGTTCACAAGAGAGGTTGTGTAATGGGGCCTTATAACTAAGAACCCTAAGAATATTACTTATTAGGAAGAATCAAAATTTCTCTGTTGCAAATTAAGACCTTTAATCCTGGCACCTTTATATAGCTCGGCCCTAACAGGTCCGTTTTATCTTATGCATGAGAAAATGTTGGAGTCATACAATGGAATCGAACCTTCGTTCCTAAACTCTTCAGTTTCGAACCAATTTCTTACACTTTTGATTTCATTGTGAATATATTTCTGTATTTTATTTAAGGGGTAATGACCCAAGAATTATAGTTTTCAAGTCTGCATTGTGTAGGCTCTGAGCTTATTGTAATATAGTATTAGATATAAGTCCGAATTTGGTACCATTCAACATAACCTTGTAACTACTCTCAAAAGCCAAGCATAGTGTAATAACCCACCTGGAAACTACCTTACAAGGTGGATAACTACCGCTGTACCTGGGTAACAACCAATTAACCACCCACCCCACCACTCTCTCCCCGCTCCAGAAATCCCAGAATCAAGCCATAATCCCTAAATAAATGGCTTGAATATGTACATGTTGCTGGGAGGGGTGACGGTGCCTCTCTCAGCCACTGTCTTGCCCACCCCGGCCTCCTCCTTCCCCTGGTGCTACTGACGCTTGTATGAGGTGGTTGGTGGGTCTGGGGTTCTTGTCCCTGGGGGAGTGGTTGTGTCATGTTGGTGGGTCTGTGGCCCTCGTCTCTGGGGAAGTGGTTGTGTCATGTTGGTGGGTCTGTGGCCCTCGTCTCTGGGGGAGTGGTTGTGTCATGTTGGTAGGCTCAGACACATGGGTACACGGTCTCCCCAGCAGCGAGCGTTACAGTTTAACGCCCCCACCTTTTGTAAGCTTCTCGGTACAGGAAGATCTTGTAGCAGAGTACCGCGTCTATCAGGGCTCGATCTCCGACCTTCCATGTGGTTTGGACACCGTTCTTTCACTCTATTATTGTATCTGTGCTCTTTGTCCTCACATCCCAGCTTTTAGTCTGTCTTTAAAATTGTAAAATCGTGCCATTTGAACGTTGCACAAAAATGCCAAGATGCAACGAAATCTTCGGAAGTTATGGCTGGTGTGTCCCATGTCTGGCCGTCAGAATATGTTAATAATTTCAGGTGTTGAGCTCAGTCACTAAGACAAAGGCGTCGTGAGGCAGCCAAGGTACGCTGTAGACTCGACCCTAAGATTACTGCAGCTCGATTAAATCATCTTCAGGTTGTCAAAATCAAGTTATCAAAGCTGACTGTAAAATAAACGTGAATCAGTAAGAATCATTCTCACACCATTAAAACCTAACCAAAAACAGTCCTCGCAATTACAACCCAACAATAACACTCTTGACACACTTACAACCCAACAATAACACTCTTGACACACTTACAACCCAACAATAACACTCTTGACACACTTACAACCCAACAATAACACTCTTGACACACTTACAACCCAACAATAACACTCTTGACACACTTACAACCCAACAATAACACTCTTGACACACTTACAACCCAACAATAACACTCTTGACACACTTACAACCCAACAATAACACTCTTGACACACTTACAACCCAACAATAACACTCTTGACACAATTACAACCCAACAATAACACTCTTGACACACTTACAACCCAACAATAACACTCTTGACACACTTACAACCCAATAATAACACTCTTGACACACTTACAACCCAACAATAACACTCTTGACACACTTACAACCCAACAATAACACTCTTGACACACTTACAACCCAACAATAACACTCTTGACACACTTACAACCCAACAATAACACTCTTGACACACTTACAACCCAACAATAACACTCTTGACACACTTACAACCCAACAATAACACTCTTGACACACTTACAACCCAACAATAACACTCTTGACACACTTACAACCCAACAAAAGTAAACCACCTCACCCTGAGAGACCCCAACACGCTCGTAACAGGTGTCAGCTACTTGAGCAGTTATCAATCATCCTTAAGCCAACTGGGTCGCAGGCACACATGCACACGGCAGGCAGACAGGCAGGCAGGCAGGCAGGCAGGCAGGCAGCCAGCCATGCAGCAGGCAGGCAACCATGCAGCAGGCAGGCAACCATGCAGCAGGCAGGCAGGCAAGCAAGAAGGTAGGCAGGTAGGCAGGCAGCCATGCAGCAGGCAGGCAACCATGTAGCAGGCAGGCAGGCAAGGAAGCAGGTAGGCAGGCAGGCAGGCAGGCAGGCAGGCAGGCAGGCAGCCAGCCAGCCATGCAGCAGGCAGGCAGACAGCTAGGCAGGCGGGAAAGAGAGGCAGGCGGGGAAAGAGGCAGGCAGGTAAGTAGGCAGCCATGTAGCAGGCAGGCCGGACCCCAAGTGGAGTGCCATTAGCAAATATGATCCAGGGTAGTGGCACTGTGCCTGCCCTCCTATTGTCGCTAATGGTTAATCCAACATGGGAATGGAAATTCATATCCTGCCCCTGGCATACCAGTGCACTTCAGTGTATTGGAAGGGAAGCAGAGAGAGAGAGAGAGAGAGAGAGAGAGAGAGAGAGAGAGAGAGAGAGAGAGAGAGAGAGAGAGAGAGAGAGAGAGGTGAGAGAGGTGAGAGAGGTGAGAGATCGCGAACATGTGACAGAGCAGCTCATCCTCTTAAAAATTACGTCGCTTTCCGCTTGTATGCATTACGGCCAAAAATCGCCGTATTGCAATTTTCAACAAAAATGGAAACTAATTTTCCAAATGAAATTCACCCAGCGCAGCAAATTCTGCATCCTCTGGTAGGTTAGGAGGGCAGCAAGTTCTCCTAAAGTTTCAAAACGTCATGAAAACCGATAATTTAGAGTGTCCCCACCTAACCTAACAGATTAAGCTGAGGACCCAAAACAGAAAACGGTACAGTACGTCACTTTCGCAAGCCGCTTCTACTTTCTAGTACAGCGATTTTTCGCCTTAGTGCACATACGAGCGAAAAGCGACGTAATAAATAAGAGGACGCGTTGACAAAGAGTTGACGCGAGGCATTAAAAACTAGAAGAAATATAAGAATTAATCGAAGAAGGGGAGAGAGCGGTGAAGAGAAACTAGGAGGAAGGGCAGGAAAGAGGGGGTTGGAAGGGAGGAAGAAAGAGGGGCGGAAAGAAGTAAGAGGAAAATACAGGAAGGAAGATGCGCGCAAAGTCAGGACAAAGTTAATTAAAGTTCTATAAAACATGTGCCACGGAAGGTAAGACATGAAGCATTAAGCATTAATGTGGAGAGACTGGTGGAGGGAGTCGAGATGGGGGGGGGGGCCGAGGTGGAGAGGTTCTCACTGAATTTATTTTTATTAATTTTGTTACATTGTATTACAGTTTACAGAACACACACACACACACACAGATAACAATCACTGCTCGAAGACCTCATCCAGTTCTTGGGAGGTTGGGGGTGCTTGATCAAGATACAGCACGCATTTCCTCTCTGGATCACGACACTGAGGCACTGAAATATATATATATATATATATATATATATATATATATATATATATATATATATATATATATATATATATATATATATATATATATATATATATTGTTCCATTGTACCACAAACTTAATTATTTTTTTTCTGTAATTACCATTATATAATTACCATAATGGAAAAGAATTATTTCGAAAAAAATGACATTACCTTCTCACAAGTGGGATCATCTTGTAGTCCTATAATTACAGTCTTCATCTCCCACTCTGTCTATGACTTGATGTTGTGCCCCCCAAGGCATATTTTGTCCCTGTATCCAATTTTCTCTGTCCCATTTTCTTTCCTCAGTTCCATTTTCTTTCCTCAGTTCCATTTTCTTTTCTCAGTTCCATTTTCTTTCCCCAGTCTCATTTTCTGTGGCACCCATGCCATTCCTTTGGCCTTAATCCCACTCTCCATACCTCATCCCATTTTTCTCGACCCCTTTCCCCTCTTCTTGTACCCATCATCCCTGACTTATTTATCTTACTCTGGCCCCTTCCCCTTTCCAGGCTTCCCTCTCCCTTAGTCTCTCTCTCTCTCTCTCTCTCTCTCTCTCTCTCTCTCTCTCTCTCTCTCTCTCTCTCTCTCTCTCTCTCTCTCTCTCTCTCTCTCTCTCTCTCTCTCTCATTATGTCACTGTTCCTCTAAGGTTGGTGTAGTTGAAGAGGGCAGCGGCCCTGATGGCCCAGGCACCACTTGAGTGCGTCGAGGCCGGTCCCTGCGCCGGCCTCCTTGTGAGTGGTATTGATCCGACGCTCACGTGGGCGACGCTGCAGGGGGGGCCAGCACGCCGGAGGGAGGAGAGGCCAGGGGTGCCCCCCAGCACACCTGAGTCAGAAGGCACCAGTACACCAGAAGGGAAGAGTGATAGACAGCAGGGTCACAATCAGGGGTCAGGGTTACAGGTCACTTGGAAGCAGGAGGGTCACAATCAGGGGTCAGGGTGACAGGTCACTTGGAAGCAGGAGGGTCACAATCAGGGGTCAGGGTGACAGGTCACTTGGAAGCAGGAGGGTCACAATCAGGGGTCAGGGTGACAGGTCACTTGGAAGCAGGAGGGTCACAATCAGGGGTCAGGGTGACAGGTCACTTGGAAGCAGGAGGGTCACAATCAGGGGTCAGGGTGAAAGGTCACTTGGAAGCAGGAAGGTCACCACTAGGTCAAGAGAAACAGGCCATGGGGAACTTAAACAAAAGAGGAACAAACTCAGGCTACATGTGTAATAAGGTTGTTGTTATAGATTAAGCTACTTGGAACAAGTTCCAAGTAGCACGGGCTATGGTGAGCCCGTAAGGATGTAATAAGGAGTATTGGTTGATGAAGATTAAGCCACCCAAGAGGTGGCACGGGCATCTATAGCCCGTAAGTGGTAGATTTTTTTGGAGTGAATGTGATCTTTTTTGGTCGTATGATGCACAAGTTGTTTTAGATTGAGCTACTGGGAACATAAAGATCCAAGTAGCACGGGCTATGGCGAACCCGTCGTACTCACCTGGCACAGGAGATGTGCGTGTGTGGGTAATAAAGAGAGAGAGAGAGAGAGAGAAGATTAAGCCACCCAAAAGGTGGCTTGGGCATGAATAGCCCATAAGTGGTGGCCCTTTTGAGCCGTTTCCAGTATCAATAGATGATACTGGAGATCTGTGGAGGTGCGACTGCACCCTGCGTCTCCCGGTAATAAAGAAGTTGGTGGGCAAGGTAAGGAGGCGGAGTGAGGGGGTGAGGTGACAGATGAAGGGTGAGAGTAAGGGCTGAGGGCATGACTACCTCATCTATTCATACCCAGCAACAGACCAACGGTAAATCTCTCATCAGAATGCAATAGGTACCTCCTATTATGTTTGACTTATCAGTGACATCAGGGAAGTGTGGTCTAGCTCTTGTGCCCCGCCTGCCTGGTAGGGGTATATCTTGAGGTTATCTTGAGTTGATTTCGGGGCTTAGTATCCCCGCTACCCGGTCCTCGACCAGGCCTCCACCCCCCAGGAAGCAGCCCGTGACAGCTGACTAACACCCAGGTACCTAGTTACTGCTAGGTAATGTCACATTTAAGAATGTCACATTTAAGAATGTGACATTCTTCACGTTGGTGAATGTGTCTTAATATTCGTAGATCGCGTCCATGGTGGTTGGTAGAGTTAGTGGTGCGGGTGGGTGAGGGAGCTACCCGAAATGTCTACTTTCTACTTCTCCACGCGTCCATCTACTTGGGCTGGACGGTAGAGCGACGGTCTCGTTTCCTGTAGGTTTGAATAATTTATTGTGCACCCCATACTCATACTTGATTATTGTGCACCCCATACTAGTTTATTGTGCACCCCATACTAGTTTATTGTGCACCCCATTCTAGTTTATTGTGCACCCCATCCTCATCCTGTGAGCGGTAGCGCAAAAAACGCATTACAGAGGGCACAAAAGGTCTTTATCAGACCTCAACGGAGATTATTACCTTAACAATTTCATCTATCCTTCACACCTTATAATGTCAGCTAGTTACAGAGAACATCATGCAGGTCTGCGTTCAATCCCCGACCGTCCAAGTGGTGGTCGATGTGGACCATCGTACATATATTGACATATTAGACTATTAGAAAATAAAAATTTGTTACTATTGAATTTGGACAAACCAGAAAAGGTTTTGTGTTTAAGTTGGTAATAAACCCTAACCTAACCATCCTAGGCCTAATGCACGCTATCTAAGGCCTAATATAGTACATATATGTGCTATATTAGGCCTAGGAATATTTTAGTTTGGGTTTTTAACTTAATTGTTTTTCGGACTATAAAGTGAATAGTACCAAATTTTACTATCTAATTGTCCATTACGTCAGTTATGTACAAGAAGTGCTATCAAAACAGGAGGATGGGTTGTACACGCACACACGCACGCGCACACACGCTCGCACCAGGTGTGTGTGTGTGTGTGTGTGTTGGGGCGCCTGGTGGCCGAGTGGACAGCACGCTGGATACATAGTCCTGTGAACCGGAGTTCGATTCCTGGCGCCGGCGGAAACAAATGGGCAGAGTTTTTTTTCACCCTGATGCCCCGTGTTACCTAGCAATAAAATAGGTACCTGGGAGTTAGACAGCTGCTACGAGCTGCTTCCTGGGTGTGTGTGTATGTGTGAAAAGAAGGTTGATTGATTAACAGTTGAGAGGCGGGCCGAAAGAGCCAGAGCTCAACCCCCGCAAGCACAACTAGGTGAATACACATTCGCACACGCATGCACACACACACACACACGCGCGTGCACACACACACACACACACACACACGCGCGTGCACACACACACACACGCGTGCACACACACACACACGCGCGTGTGTGCACACACACACACACGCGTGCACACACACACACACGCGCGTGTGTGCACACACACACAAGCCTGGACAAACACACAGACTAGAAGATCAACAGCCCCAAGTTTATGTAAATATTTAACTTTTAATTTCTTTCAGGTAAGCGAGTGACCGCGGCTTTGTTAATGTGTCTGGTTGTTCAGTGTTCATTGTTCAGTGTCCGGTCGTCTTTGTTCAGTGTTCCTTGTTCAGTGTCCGGTCGTCTTTGTTCAGTGTTCCTTGTTCAGTGTCCGGTCGTCCATGTTCAGTGTTCCTTGTTCAGTGTCCGGTCGTCTTTGTTCAGTGTTCCTTGTTCAGTGTCCGGTGGTCTTTGTTCAGTGTTCCTTGTTCAGTGTCCGGTCGTCTTTGTTCAGTGTTCCTTGTTCAGTGTCCGGTCGTCTTTGTTCAGTGTTCCTTGTTCAGTGTCCGGTCGTTTTTGTTCAGTGTTCCTTGTTCAGTGTCCGGTCGTCTTTGTTCAGTGTTCCTTGTTCAGTGTCCGGTCGTCTTTGTTCAGTGTTCCTTGTTCAGTGTCCGGTCGTCTTTGTTCAATGTCCGGTGGTTCTTGTTCAGTATCCGGCAATCCTTGTTCAATATCACTTGTCCATCGTTCAGTGTTCCACGGTCACTGTCTCATATTCTCTGTTCAGTGTTCACCCATGTTCCTTGTTCATTTTTCTTCGATTCATCTCCACCTTCATTACTGGTGTTATGCATAGAAACATACACTACGTATACCATACACATTTGGTGTATGACAGCTTGTTCTCTCTATATTACCACTTAGCCTGGACGGTAGAGCGACGGTTTCGCTTCATGCAGGTCGGTGTTCAATCCCCGACCGTCTACAAGTGGTTAGACACCATCCCAAATCCTTATCCTGACCCCTTCCAAGTGCTATATAGTCGTAATGGCTTGGTGCTTTCTCCTGACAGTTCGCTTCTCTACATTCGCCACTGCATAAAAAATATAACTATTTCGCCTATACAGAAACCTGCAAACCCAAGCAACCCACCTAACCTATCGAGGCTGATGTGTAGAAAACGTAAATTTTACGGTGTTTTAATGTGTAATAATACGTCGCCTTTCGTACGTATGGGTAGATTACGTAAAAAATTGCGACGTACTGCGAGAACAGAGTGCTTTATTACAGCCTAATGGTTATCATACGATATCACCAATACGTTTCTAGTCTTCAGTGTTCGCAATTCTAAGATATCCGTTACGTGATATCGCAGAATTGTGGATGGTCGCCAGGGATCTCAGGTAAGATATCAAGAAACTCTTATCTAACTGTTCTCTATTAAGGATATCAAGAAACTGTTTGTAAACTGTTCTTAAGAGCGGGACTCTTGTTCTCCGCCAGCTGATTAACGTTCACTGCAATTACGTCATCCGAGCTTGTTCGTTTGTTATTGAAAGGTGCGTTCATGGTCGTTCATGGTCGTTCCGGGTGTTCATGGTCGTTCCTGGGTGTTCATGGTCGTTCCCGGGCGTTCAACTACTGGTCTTAACAACTACATCTTGATCTTCTACAAGTTATGTTGCTTCACACTTGTAGCTGTGAACATTGATACAACCCGCTGACATATATATATATATATGTCGTACCTAGTAGCCAGAACGCACTTCTCAGCCTACTATTCAAGGCCCGATTTGCCTAATAAGCCAAGTTTTCCTGAATTAATATATTTTCTCTAATTTTTTTCTTATGAAATGATAAAGCTACCCATTTCATTATGTATGAGGTCAATTTTATTTTATTGGAGTTACAATTAACGTAGATATATGACCGAACCTAACCAACCCTACCTAACCTAACCTAACCTATCTTTATAGGTTAGGTTAGGTTAGGTGGCCGAAAAAGTTAGGTTAGGTTAGGTTAGGTAGGTTAGGTAGTCGAAAAACAATTAATTCATGAAAACTTGGCTTATTAGGCAAATCGGGCCTTGAATAGTAGGCAGAGAAGTGCGTTCTGGCTACTAGGTACGACATATATATATATATATATATATATATATATATATATATATATATATATATATATATATATATATATATATATATATATATATATATATATATATGTCAGCGGGTTGTATCAATGTTCACAGCTACAAGTGTGAAGCAACATAACTTGTAGAAGATCAAGATGTAGTTGTTAAGACCAGTAGTTGAACGCCCGGGAACGACCATGAACACCCAGGAACGACCATGAACACCCGGAACGACCATGAACGACCATGAACGCACCTTTCAATAACAAACGAACAAGCTCGGATGACGTAATTGCAGTGAACGTTAGATATATATATATATATATATATATATATATATATATATATATATATATATATATATATATATATATATAATATAATATATTAAGTGATAGATATATTTGCAGGTTCTAACAGATCTGTGAGTCGTAATCTAAGCGACTGAGAGTCGCTTAGATTAGCTTACCTTAGTTGATAAGCGCTGAGAGAGATCTATAAGTGTAGTAGAGGTAGTTATAAGGAATGCTTCTCTGTGGCTGTTGAAGGTGTTGGCGTTGTTCCCTGTGGCGTCAGTAATGGGGTAGTTACAGAGCACATGAGGAAGATAATGGCCGGGTCATCTACATTTAGTGGAGGAGTAAGTACCTTTTCTTATTGGCGTTGTT